>NC_056729.1:1502391071-1502638571 GCF_019279795.1 Protopterus annectens
TAACCCCAGGGTAGCAAAACTTTTCAGATACATTTGGGAAGAATGATTTAAAGAGGCACCCAGGGAAGTTGTTAGCCTACTAATCACCTATAACCTCAGATAACAGTATACATTATTTCAGATTCTCAGCATTAGATTATATCACTCCATGGTCACTTTTCTTCTCCTTCTTCTGCAAGAATTGTTGATCCATTCTGAAAAATAAGGTCAATATATCCACCCAGTAGTGTAGCTCAGTGACTTCTACAATAGTAGTGCAAGAGAACAACATGGCTAGACTCCATTTCTGAGGCAAGTGTCTTGTGTAACTAGGACACGGGTGTATGAACAGGTACATGCTCCATTCTGCAGAGAGTGAAGGTTTCTGAATGTTGGCTGATGAATACATCTAGACCTCAGGAGACACTCATTCAGAAACATAAGTTTACCTATGAGGCTTCTTAGAGACATATCATCTCTTCCTAAAATCAACCTCCTTAATTGCAATTTGACCATTACATATTCACAACCATTAGGAAATCCTTCCATCTTGCCCAGTTGATTGCCACTGGTATATATTCTAAGCCCAGGGGACTTGTCATATCTCTCTACTCATCCCTCATTAGACCCATTATGAAAACAATGCTCTCTTTGGCAAGCACATGTTTGTACACTTGTTCCAACTCAAAAGATCCTGATGTTTCATTGTTTATTTATTTAACATTTGTTGACCAGGAAAGTCCGACTAGGACAGAGCCTATTTTCAGTGGAAGACCTGGGAGAAATGCTCCAGATACATGTCTTTGGAATGCAGGAGGAAACCAGAGCACCAGGGGAAAACCTCATGTGAATACAGGGAGGAAATGCAGACTCTAAACAGAAAGCACCCCAACCAAGAATTGAACTGGAGAACCTCTTGCTGTGAGGCAACAGCATTAACTGCTGCACCACTGCGCCACCCATTAATAAGAAGATCAATGGTTTTAGCCCAACTGCTAACATTGAACACCTTAAAATCCTATCCCTTTTCCCTGTCTCTCACATCCTTCTCAGGAGCAATCTGGTTTTAGCACATAAGGCCTCTAAAGATGCCGTTCTTAGTGAGCTCCTTCATAGTCACAATACTGGTGAATCCCTTGAACACCCACATTAGAAACCTTTAACCTTCACTACAAAATAAACAGAACCTGCAGGCGAGATAGGCACCTCATCCAAAAAATTCCATTTTTATGGAACAGACTGTCCTTGCACATTAAACAAAGTTACCTCCTCAAGCACAGTCTGGATGACAAGTCCTTGGCCTAATTTACGGGTACTGATTGTTTTGCACTCCTGTTGCTGTTTTGATTTTCGTTCTGTAGTAAGAGCTGGAGGCAGGCTAAAGCCCCATTGATGTCCCATTTTCTAGCGATGGGGTTCACCTATTCTGGCTTTATTTTGTTTTTCAGACCCATTCATATGAAATGCTTGTTTTATAATCTGTTTATTTAATATTTTATTGCCCTTCGTGCAAAGTCCACTGATTATGCTCTGCTGCATCAGTAAACATATTTCAGGGTCAGCTCCCCCTTTTCCCAGTGAAAACATTGGGCTCCCATTCCTTGTTTCCATACATTTTGATTTCCCACAACACATGGAAATGTTTGTGAATATCCGCTGCTTTACCATAAGTATAACAGAGTCACTGTCAAACGAGTAATCTTTTGACACAAATAGTAAGATATTTGGCAGGAGTATAAATTGTTTTAACTGCCAGCCTTCACTAGAAGTAATGCATATTCCCCATGTCTGGGAGATTTTGCCCTAAATTTATACAACTTTTTTGCTGTAACTGTATTACCTTTTAAGGAATAAGGGACTTAAAGTATTATTGGTTATTTACCAGTTCTTGCTGAATGGTCAAGGCACACTAGTAGGTGTTGAGGTCTGAGTTCTGATAGGATGTCGTACAATCCGTTTTCACTGTGTCTGTACTAATATAGTGATGACAGAGTTTATCAGCACTGATATGTAGAACTTTTGAATGTTGTTTTCATGTTTTTGTGTACTCTGCTATGGAGCACCACAGAAAGTAATTCATGTTTTGCACAACAGACAAGCACAAGTTAAATACCACAGTGTCTGAAAGAAAGGGAACCTTGTTGGCTAGGCTTGCTTAGGCCCTTGGGCCAATAGGCAAGTACATGCCTATGAACCTATGAATGAATGTGTAACTATAAATATATCCTTCCCCTACAGAACATTATGTATAAGGTAACACGTAAGGGGGAATTGTTTTGGCTAGGGTACCTATATGATCTATCAGATCAGTTACCTAGTATAACTGGTTCATAGGAGAATACTAGGCTATCATCCTCGGTGGGTCATTTTAATCATAGTCATGCTACCTGTTTGTCACCTAGCTACATTATCACATAGGTGTTTAACTATCCTTTCCATATTTTAAAGGCTTAATTATTAGTCACACCTTCAGTGTATTAGAGGACTCTACTGTAGGGTAGGATATTTAAGCACAATCAATCTATGAACGTATGAAATTCATCTCCTTGTTAGAGGGCGGCCGCAGTGGTGCAGCGGTTAGAGTGGTGCAGTCTTAGCATTGTCACCTCACAGCAAGAGGTTCTCCGGTTCGATCCTCGGCTGGGGTGCCTTCTGTGCGGAGTCTGCATGTCCTCCCTGTGGTCATGTGGGTTTCCTCCAGGTGCTCCAGTTTCCTCCCATATCCCAAAGACATGCTGTAGGTGGATTGGACACTCTAAATTGGCCCTAGGTGTGAGTATGTGTGTGTGCCTTCTGTGGAAGGTTGGGCGCCGGGCTGGCAACCCGACACTGTAAAAAAAAACTCCACTGCCAATCATGAGCTGACAAGGTGATCCGCTGTGGTGACCCCTAACCGGGAAAAGCCGAAAGAAGAAGAAGCAGAATATAGTTGTGCTATTACTCTTCAGGTCTTCTAGAATGAATCCAAGGGGGAGTGGTAGAATGATTTTTTTTTTTCATTTCATTCTGCAGTTATTTGTACTGCTGCAGAAGTCATGAGACAAATTTCAGTAAACTGAGCAGAGAAGACAGACATATTCCAGTTGTATCATAAAGACACTTATCTATATGATTTTTCTGATCTCACTCCCCAGTAAATAACTAAGTAGCAGACAACTAGCTGTTTGATGCACAGGCCTTTCTCAAAACTGAAGGACACAGTGTTAAGCCAGTGTCCAAAATGGCTCGCTATCACAATTTTGAAATTCAAAATATTGAGACCATAACATCTAAAGACCATAACACTGACAGACCATTATATTGAACTACTGGATTTACCCCATTACAGGTCCCATGATAGCACTTGTCCCTGGGTCAAAACCTGCAACACCCATGTTAGCACCTTTTCTTGAGTCCACAGCCTTATAGGACCCAAGTAAGGACTTGTTCCTGGGTTCAGACTGTAAAGCTGATTCAGTGTTCGATATGTTTTGATACTGTGGTCTTCAGTGCTTTGGTCTTTTGATAATGGGGTCTCTGGATTTTGACTTTTACGACTCTGTGGTTCAATATATCTGTTGGTTTACACCCTTTCTGTTAATGAATTGTCACGCCAATGAGGACATTAATCTTCAAGGAAGATTTTAGCATGCTAAATGAAAATCATAGCCTTGATCTTTATTGCATTCACATACAACTGGCTCAAGACTGATCCACTGACAGATCTCTCTGGTATAAGATTCTGGAAATGTGAGTGGATTTCTACATAGGATGCAGAAATCCTTGCCAAAGCTCTTGTCATTTGGGTGAGTGATAGGGACACACCTTAGAGAACTGTGGCCAGACATTAATAGAGAAGGTGAAGATGAAGGAATGCTGTCAAGATCTCAGACCAGGAGGAATGATAATGCTTGCTACTAACTCAGAGGGGTAGCTAAGTGAGAAAATAGTTTTCATCCACAGAGTCCATCATAAGATCCAGCCTGGTGCAGCTGTTGCAGCAGCCAATGACTCAATGATTCAAAAAAAAAAATCAGAATTTGTGGCTAATGCAACAAAAACTGTACAAGAGAGATGCCCTTTCTATGTACTGATAAAACTCCTCCACTGGTGTGCTTATCCAGAACTTTAGAGTTTCGTACCACCTGATGTTCATTTCTGTATCTGTTGGCATATTTTTAGATGGCTAGTGTAAATATGCTTTTTGGTTTGACATGCCTATTAAAGTAGTTGAACAAATCTGCTTAGTGTCTGTATCTAGCACAGCTTCTTTAATCTGTGCACGTGTGTGTATTTTCTGAAATTAAATGCTACTTATATTCATATTGTCATGTTTACTCTACAAAGGATTATTTCATCATGGAATCATTTTGCTGCAGGCTTATAGCAAAATGTACAGTTTAATTTCTTAGTCATCTGTCAAGTTAACAAAAATAAAGTATCACTGTATTTGTCACGTGAAACGTAGCAGCACTTATCATTCCTTGATGTATGAACAGAAGGAAATGTTATGAATTCTGCCTTGTAGCAGTCACAGAATGAAGTGATAATCTTCATTACTTTCCTAGGGAATCACTTAGTGAAGTAGTTATCACTTCTTGATATAATTACTGAGTGTTAAAATGTGGTACTTTCTTAAGATGTTTTGAAGGAAAAGCTGACACATCAATTCATAATGCCAGAGTATGACGCACAGCACCCATAAAGAACTGTTGTTAATCTGTTGCACTTTACTGTTGTAATACATGAGGATAAAATGAAAGCAGGCAATAAACAATAATAAGCAAAGTCAGCCTGGATTCTTTGACTTGGCTGACACTTTTGGTGATACTTCTCTCGGTATAGTGTTGTTCCCACATTTCTGTCTGTCTTGCTTTCTTCTGTGGTATCGCTTTCACATTTCTTTCTGCTTTGTGTCCTCTTGTGGTATTGTTTTCACATGCCTCTCTTGTTTTCTTGTGAGATACCATTACCACATTTCTCTCTGTCTTACTTTCTTGTGTGGCATTGTTTCCTCATTTCTCTATGCCTTGCTTTCTTGTGTGGTATTGTTTCCACATTTCTCTCCATCTTTCTTTCTTCTATGGTATTGTTTTCACATTTACATCTGCTTTTCTTTCTTATAATAGTATGGTTTCCGCATTTCTCTCTGTCGCTTTCTTATATAGTATTGTTTCCCTTTTCTCTCTCTGTCTTGCTTTTTGCATAATATTTTCCCATACACAAGCAATAATGCCCAACAAGGTGTGTGTTATTGTGTAACTAATGCTCACCCAGTGGTGTTCTGAGGCCCAACACTGAAGACAAATGGCCTCTGCACCCCTGGAAGGGCATTATTTACACAATAACACACACTCTGGAAGGCATTATTGCACCTAGAGAGTGGGTTGTCTGTTAAATTGCTTTGCATTTGTTTTTTTTTTTTGTTTGTTCTTTTTTTTAATCACTATATATATATATTTTAAAGAATTTTGCTGTAAAATAGTTCCTCCATCTACTGTTTCAAACTTGCTGTGGCATATGCTGGCAAATTATTGGGGGTAGAAGTCACTAAATGAGTTACATTACATTTGAGTTTCAGACTTTACCAAGGCTCCTAATTAATCAAGGGCAAATCTCAACAGAATCTGATACAAATTTAGAGGAAATCAGGAACACTTTAAAAATATTACTGCTGTTGATCTGAGACAGTGACAGAATAAGAAAATGTGAATTAATATACATTTTCTGAAGTAAAAGTTCTATAACTCTATTTATTGTCATTGTTTATTAAGCGTAATTCACCACCTTTTCTGCAAAAGCCAAAAGTTTTAGGATGGATTAAGGTAAGTGAGTCAAAATCAGGGACAGGTGAAAGGTATGGACTTCATATCCTAATGTATGTTAACATATAAAATATTATTATTGCAACTTCCTAATTTTATGAGTCCTATTTAAAATCTGTCCCTATTTTTGCGCCTTTGTCGACCATTATTTTAATCTTCATGCAGGTATCTTGAGCTAAGAGATTGAGAGGTATGCATACCTCTTATTTGAAAAAGTCGCATCCACTGCTCGATCAATTTCTCACTTTCTCACACATAAACACACACATACACATATACACACACGCACTTCCAGTTTCATGTACGCAAGCACCTATGCACTCACACATGCAGACAGAAACTTAACACACATAGACTCACATAAACACACAAATACTTCTCTAATTTGTATCATCTGTTAGCTTTTATTTTACACTTACTAAACAGCGAAAGCACTGCTTAGGAAGTGTAAAATAATCATTGAATTGCTCTCACTGTACATGCACTTTCTTTTTCATTTTAAATTCGCTAAACAGCAAAAGCACTGCTCAGTGAGTATAAAATAATGGCAGCCATTATCTCTGTTACAGTCCGAGCTGCACTGCAGATCAAAATTCTGCCGTAAAGCAGTGGACTCATTTTTAGTGGTCATTATTTATTTTATTTATTTATTTTAAACTCGCTAAACAGCAAAAGCACTGCTTAGTGAGTATAAAATAATGGCGGCCATGATCTCTGTTACAGTCTAAGCTGCATTGTAGATCAAAATTCTGCCGTAAAGCAGTGGACTAATTTTTTTCAGTGGTCATTATTTATTTTATTTATTTATTTAGTTATTTGCATTTGTTTACCGGAATGGTCCTCTGGGCCAAAGTGAAGGCCCAGGGAGAAAAGCTCCACATAAACAAATACATACAATGGAAAAATTACAGTCACAGTTGAATAAACAAAGGTAAAAGCTCAACATTAACAATTACCTGTACATTAACACCCTGGTGAAGAACATTCATACTCCAATCACAGTGGCAATGTACAGATCGCCCATTCTCTAACGTCTATTAACACTCACCACAATTTATGCACTGTGATCTTAAACAGTGGTAGAAGTGTCATCTTACCACAAGTTATATCTTCTGTTACTGTTTGCATTACTTTTTTTGCATCAGATTATTTTAATGTGCCCTGCAGGAGTTATATTTATGATTTTTTTGAATTTCTCTATTGTTCATTTTGTATTGTTTACTTGTTTTTTTAAAAGTATGCAATCTAATTTTAAACATTTGATAAAAGTAACATATACAGTTTCTCTAATAAGTATAGCTCTGGGGAGTTGTTTCCCCTAAACTGTTTTTGATAGTCGCCATTCTTTTAGTATAGTATTTGTTTTTATATTGTGAACTTATTTTATTGTTTTGTTTCTGTATGTTGAAGTTGTAAAATTGGGGACTTTCTTTTCCTTTGACACATTTAAAGTTTAACTGGCCGATGGGTTCCATTGGCTAACAAAATTAAGTAAACTTTATATAAACTTTATATATTCTGTCTTCTATTCACATATTACTGATGAAGTACAAATGGAAGGTGCTTATGCGGCCTGTGAACAACCCCCTGTATGAAACAGTTTGTTACATCACCCTTGAAATTGCCATGCCAATGTCACAAGAGTATATATGTAAAGTATTTCCTGATATTCAACGTTTACCATTTGAAATATTTCTATTTTTTCATGGTTTAGAGTGCATGCATAATAAATACAATTACAAACTGCTCCACCAATAACCTATTTTTATTTTGTTATTGTTTATTTATTGTCAGCAAGGATGATCCAACTAGGCACAACTGCCTCTTTCCAGGACTGAGAGAGTAGCAGTGTATGTTTAACTGATTTCCTTAGAGTCATAGGAACAAATATCTGATTAATACTATTTTGATTCAGAAATCTCTTATGAAAAACATAATACCTTTTTATACTAAGTGTACATCAGCCCAGTGTTCTGTGTTTTATTTTAGGATGCCAGGGTGGAGTGGCTTAAATGCATCTGTATAAGATGCAATCATTTATTTTTCCTTCCCATAATCACACTTTCCCCAGTGTTGCCAGTGCTTTTTTTTCATTTTTCCTTTTTGGTCATCTCTGCAAACACTTATGCCAGTGCTTCATAAGTAGATAGAGTTTCTAAATCATAGGTTCATAGGTTTAGGTTCATAGGTTAGTACTAAGCTAACTGCCCTTGCGAGCCATGTGAAGCCTAGCCAATTATCCCTTGTGAGACTCAAACCCTGCACCTTGTGTTTGTAAGGCAAACACCTTAACCATTAGGCCACCCTCCCAGACTGTATTAGGGTTAGACTGATCATGGTGGGAGGAACACAACCATATAATAACTGTAGTTCTTTAGTCCTGTGTCTAGGCTAAGAAAATAGGTAGGCATACACTTGGCTGAACACAATGGTTCATAGGTAAGTACTAGGCTATCTGACCTTTCAGGCCATTCTAAATCTAGCCAATTTCCTTTTTTGTGCTGGAAAAAAAACTATCCCATTTGGTTACAGATTAGCCTTATCTATCCTCATTGTTGATAATTATATATTACTCTTAATGAGAATAATGTGGTTCATACCATAGAAAATTTGATGAACCCATGCATGAGATAAATCATTTAGGAGCTGTCTCTGTCTATTAGTAGTCCCATGGGGCAGTCCTGAGATAAATTTTTGTTTTCCATCCATAGATCTAAGTTGCATTTGAAAATGGACAGGGATGAACTTTGCTTTATGTAGATGGGGAGTCTGTTCCATAGCATCAGTATCCTGTATGAAATACACCTGTCCCAACAAACCATTCTGTTGTTGTTGCAGAAGAGGCTTAGATCCCTAGTTTGAGTATTTCTGATGCCATTTGATTTGCTGATGTGTAGTAAATCCATCACTAATGGGTCAGAGGATTTCTTGTACACCAGACACAGGTCACATTTTAGCAGTCTGTAGAGTATTGAAATTCCTCTCAACTATCCAGAATTCACAGAATGTCCAAATGTTTGCCTCATATTTTTGGTCTGTTCCTCATAAAAGTTGTGGTTTTCATAATTTTTGTGGCAAGTCAGTGAAGACTGAATTCACTAAATAATGACAGGTGTTTGAGTTTCAGACTTCATATCCCTCAGATAATGCATGATAACACAAGACCTTTTTATTCTATCAATTTTCTAACTTTATAATATAAGAGCAATATTTAAAATGTGTCCCTATTTTTGGGACTTTATTTCCCCATTATTTTTGGCTTTGTCCAGATTTTTCATGCTAAGAAGTTGAGAGCTACGGGTATGGGTACTGAGTATAGTGACAGGGTTTTGAGTAGGTCCATGTAGGAAAAGCTGTTTTGACCTTGTATCCTTTTAGTAAGATATCTCTGTGGATGTTCCACTTGTTGCATGTGTCTGGACAGATATGTGCCCAAGGGAACATTATATTCACTGAGTGGCCTAATGAGGGCTGAGTAAAGGGGGACAATGACATCCCTACACCTAGATACAATCCCTTTGTTTTTAAGCTGTGCAATGTAGAAGGACTTTCTTTCAACAATAGACACGTTGGCCAAAAGTTAGGTCACTGTCCACATAAGTTCCCACATCCCATGCAACTGGGGTCTACTCTTAGAGGTGTATTGTCAATCTGGTAGTTTCCTGGGGTAGATGACTTCCCAAAGGATAAAACAAGACATTTTTGGCATTTAGTTTCAGACCACGATTTTGACACCAGTTATTTATATGAGATAAACTTCAACCTTCCTGCAGGATGGTACAGATGGTACATGGTACAGATCAGGGAACAGTGGTAACTCAGACACAGGAAGAAGAGGAAGTCTGTTACCGCAAGACAGCTACTTAGCATGTACCCTGTTTCAGGACTAATTATTTATATAATATTGTAAAAGTGCACTAAGTTGGCCTCACTCCGATGTAGCCCCACCCCTTTCTAGTTAGTTCTTCCATTTATTCACTACCTCCTGCTCCACTCGCCCTTGCTTTGAAATCACCAGTTACCTTTGGCAGGAACTGAGCATCTCAAGAATCTGGCCAATTTAAAGTTATAAAGAAACTATTGAAGTCCATGTTTACACTCTGAAATCAGAAAAAGAAAAGCATAGTAAGCACCTTTATGACATCAGAAAGGTGCTTAACAAGCTTTTGATAACCACCTCTAAGTGCTGTTAAGTTGTAGTCTCACACTACAGAATACAGAAGTAAGTGCTGCTCACCACACAACAATGGCAAGAAGCTAGAACAGCTTTAAAACTGTTTGATACTTTATTCTGACACACTTTTAAACAAAAGGCTGCCAAAGCAAAGTGTCTAATAGCTTTTAAATCTATTTGGTCCTCAGAGAGACAATTTGCTTCTGCCTGCTGTCTGCCAGTCAGATCTTAATGTTTTACAGCTTTCAAAGCTGTAAAATACTTCCTGCTTCTACACTTTTTTCTGTAATGGTTAGTATGTAAACAACATAAAGCCCCATGAGCTACAAAGAATTATAATTGAGTCTCTCTGATCATAACTCAATTATTTGTTTATGTCAGGATTCAAGTCTCCACTTTCCCTCTGCACTGGTTGTGATGTGAATATCATAGCATCTGTATCTCAGACACAAAACAGTCCTCTGTATCATTATTTTACACTCACATATATGTTAGAATTGGTAAGGTTCTTGTGACTGGGCTATGTAATCGGCGGGTTTCTGCTCTAATTCTGAGGTGATTTTTGATTTTTATTTTTGAAGTTATTAGGTAAGGTATTTTATTTTATTTTAGTAATGTAGTTGATTTACATAAGATGGATAACAATTTCAATTGTTTACCTAGGATGCAGAATAAATATGCACATCTTATAGCAAATACATGGATTTATGTAAAGAAGATATGTAGGCATGTCATTAGACTAAATACAGATTTAATGCAATTTATGCATTTATTAATTGTGCATATATAAGTTACTCCAAAACAGCCGTCATGACATTCTGGGTACATCAAAAAAGAAAATCTCATTTGTTGCACCCCATAACTTTGTCGCACACCAAAAAAATCCCTTAAACATAAACCAGCAGTATAAATATTTAGAACTTAGAACATTTTCCACCTTCTCCTTCAACTCCCATAGGAAAAATATTTTAAACTAGGTAATCACCCAACTTATGGCCAGCTATTCTATTTCTAACTATCCCACCCCAGATACAAAAAAAGTACTAGCTAAAAGTGTATCAATTCCTAAATTGTAATATACCCTTCTCCTAGTTGCATCCCACTTATCCCATAATACTTGACTTATTCAGACCACTATGGGTGCTGTTTTTTGATTCACTGACCACTCTTGTAGACAGGCGCATGAACGTGTCATTCGGCAAAAGGCTGGCTGTCTGCACATGACAACCCAATCCACACTGCTACTGTCTAACTTCGTCCCAAAAAAGTCTCAATGAATATTATTGACTCTCCCTAAGTGCAAGCTGCAGATCAAACATTCTCCGTTCTCACTCCCCTATGCGGATAATAATTCCCTTACCTTTGTCTGTCTACCTTTCCACCTAACCCTTAGAGAAAGAAGGTTAGTAAAATCAACCCATCAAACTGCAATGACCAACCAAAACAACAGATTACAAAAAGACACACATAAATGTTCCTGCAACACTGGCAATGGACAGTCCTCTTTGTTCTTCAACTACCCAGCTTAAGTTGCCCCCAAACTCATCCCTTAGTGGAGCTTTAACCATTGCAATGTCACTTGTGTGTTATGTAAGTACCAGGGAGATTCCATATAAGAGAAAACTCGGCAGTTTTTCGCTTCCTTATTACTATTACTTCCTCTTCCCACTTCTCTTTTTTTGTATTATTTCTTTCTTATCTCTCTCTGTCTCTTCCAGTGGGCAGGTCATATCAGTATGTCATATACCTGAAATATAATCACCTTTGTGTAAAAAGTTATGTTCTCTGCTATACTGCATTGTTAAGATAAACATGTTATATGTATCTCTTGTGTATATCACTATAGTAAGTGGTCATACTGTTGTTTCCATGGGAACAGCATTGTTTCTGTGCTTGTGCACTCCAGTCGTGTCTAAAAAGAGCCTAAGTGTTCACACCTTTGATTAGAGGGAGGAATCCTAAGTAACAAGGAACAAGGCATAGAGACGTGGGGAGAATATGCAAAGTCCACACAGACAGTAACCAGAAATTATAATTCAATCTCTGACCCTGGAGCTGCTTGTCAGGGTGGGAATTGTCTACACTTGCAACAGATGCTGCCATTCAGGCTGTTTTATGTACGTCTGACAGTTTTAAAGTGTAATATTAGTTTTATGTAAATTCTTTGAGATTTTATGAAAACCTGTAAATTAAGAATCTGTTGTAAGAAATTGTTTTATTTATTTTTATACATATTTTTTGAAATTTAGTCGCAGGCCTGACGGTCTTTAATATGGATGTTATTAAGCATGTACAATCTGAATAATTTGATAATCTGGTGCACAGTTTTCTGTAAACTGTCACAGGATAATATGGAACAGTTACAGGAATCTCTACATCTGCTACAACTGCTCCCATGCTAGTACATTGCAACACACTTGTTCGCCACCACTTACTCAAAAAAGTAAAGTGTTCTAACTTCCAGGAACTCAGTCTTAGTTAGTCTTCCAACACCAAATGCTATTACAGTGCATAGCTTTATCAGACCCCTACCTCTAGCCTTAAAACTCCCTCCTAGTTCTTAACTCAAATCCTGGCTCCCTAACACTAAAACTGCACCCCACCCCAAACATAAAATGCCTGATCACTCCATAAATCTTAAGCACATTTCACCATCCCTAACACTGAAGTCCCCATTTGTTCCCTAATGCAAAATATCTAACCCCCTCCTCCATAAACCTAAATTTCTGGATTGTTCCTTAACCCTAAACCCCCTTCCTGCTCCCTAAACTTAAAATTCTGTTGCTGTACCATAACTGTAAAAGCTCCCCTTCCACTCCCTATCCCTAAAAATCCTCTACCACCCCACAATTCCAGAACACTCCTTGTTAAAGGAAAAAACTTCAAAGACCAATACACGTAAGGTTCAGTTAAGGCACTTTTAATTGACTTGCCGCAAGGAGACAAAACATGCAAATACAAGGATTTGTCTAACTACTAACAGGAAGTATGTTCATTCTTATACTATTTTACAAGACATGGCCTTCTAAGCTGACATAATCAAACACAACTTTCAGTATTGTTCTACAGCAGATGTTACTCAGATTTTCTGCTGACATGACTAGATTTGTGAGAAACTTTTGAGAAAAACAACCTGGCCTTGGTGACCATTAATCCATTTACAAGTGTCTATTGTACAGTGTTAAATTTCAAGGTACTTTTCTAATTCAGATACAAGCAAATGCTGATTGCAGTTCATATTTTCAAGCAGGCTTTGTACTAATTATCTGTAACTTCTACAGCTGTGTATTTTCTCATAGCACAGTGGAACTTCTTGTCTAAGTTTCATACAAGTAGTATTGTTCTATTCATTATTTTCCTAACGCAAGCAGAAATCACCTGCTTCTCAGTAAATTTCCAAGGCACAAGCAAGATTTTAGCTAACAATACAAGGTCAGAAAGCAACTGCAGTTTGTACAGATTTATGCAGTATGAAATAAAATAAATGTGTTAACCCTTTTCAAGCTCTAAATGCACTAAGCATATTGCTAATATACACATTAATACATATTTTTCTAACATTTCCCCCCTATTAATGCTTTTATTCTACTTTCAAAATAAGCATAAACAGTTTGTTTTCTTCTCCTAACCTCTTCCACTCAGGATTTGCAGTTAAGAGAGTTATTCAATTTAAACTTATGAAAGCATTTTTAGTCTTTTAACAGTTCTTCAAACTCAGTACTTTGATATAAGGTTTCAGAAACTGAAATGTCTATAAGGTCTTTAATCAGTCTTTTCATGCAGGGGATACCACAACAAACACATACTCCCAGTAGGAGCATACCTACACAAATGGCAATCAGGATGTTCATTAGGATGGTACCCCACCCCCCAATCCACTTCTGGAAAAAGTCTGTCAGTGGGTTTGGGCCTGGTTTGGTCATGGCCGACACTTGCTGAATTACCTCAAGATGATTGTCTATCTCGTGTTTATGGTCAGGAATATACGAACAGCATTCTTCTTGGATTTAAGCGCACATACCACCTCTCACCGCTAGGGTGAAGTCGAGAGCCATGCGGTTTTGGAGCACTACAGTTCTCATAGCATTCAGTTCATCAGTCACCAATTCGAGAGCGGAAAACTTTGCATTACTCATTACTTCGAGAAGTTTCGACAGTTTTCTCAGCTCCCAGATCGATTTCACTGCTCCATATGCTGGTAATATGCCTGCCCACAATATAACGCTATCACTCAAGTCCATGTGTGTCAGTCCTTTACCTAGAAAGTGATGGTCTTTCCAACGCACATCGATTTTGTCCCACTGGATTTACAGGTTTCTTGACGACTTCTAAGACATTTCGAATTTTTCCATGAGGCAAAACTGCAGTGTGTCGTATGGCCGGAACCAGGTAACCCAAAAAACAACTGCCGGACCAATTCTCAGGTAACCATTTGTATGCCTTTCTGCCACACACAAAATAACAGTCCTCTACTTTAGTAGTAACCTTGCTATGAATATACACTCGCCCTGCATGAAACATTTTTCTATCAATTGTAGACAGCCGTTTATAAAGAACAGAATTATGTTTTACTTCATCAAGTGTTTTGTGCATCAATCCAAGAAATGAATCATAGTTTGTATTACAATAAAGATCTACATTGTTACCTTTAGTGTAACATTTATAAGGAACAGTCACATTGCAATTGCTCCAACCCACCTGAACAGTATCATTTTTATAAAAACACACAGTTCCCTTTTGTGGAACAGACAAGTGCAATGCTATTTTATCTTGTGCTGTAATGGTTGAGGTATCATAAATCAAGTTCTCCCAGGTCTCATTGACCCCTAGGGGGACTGTAGTCATTAATAACCCCCTGTATGCTGTCGACAAAGCTGTGCAAATCCAGCAATTCGAAACATTGAAAGTCTCAGCATACACATATTTAATTGCCTGGTAAGTGTTAAAGTTTGGATGCCAGTTTATGAGTAATGCTTCACGTTTATTCAGTTCAGTCTGTGTGGCTGGGAAAAGAAAAGGCCACAACAAAAAGATTGTCACTAATGCAGTTAACAGGATGATTATGCAATACTTCTGAGGAAAGGGTTGTTCTGCATTCCTGTTTCTTCTGGACTCTATCATTTTTGCTCTTGGCATGTAACAAGATTTTTGTCCAGTTTAAAGTTTTTAACTAATTTACAGTGTGTCAGGTGGATCCAGGAGGCATGCTCCGCAATTTTGACTGCAGTGGGTGTTGACAAAAGCACTTGATATGGACCTTCCCACTTCGGAGACGCCCAATTCTTCTTCTTAACTATCTTCATCCAGATCCACGCTCCAGGGGTCACTGCCACTTCTGACGGCCTGGTTCGTTCTTTATCTGAAACAGAATTTAACTGCAGCAAATGTTTAGAATTTAAGAGGTTTTGCATATACTCAGCTAATGTACTGTCAGCTTCCTGGTCTGCGGGCATGAGAGATTTCCACTGAGGTATATAGTAAGCCCTTCCAAAGAGTTTTTCAAAAGGAGTCAATCCTTTTGCATTCGGAACAGTTCTCATGCTCAACAGTGCCAAGGGCAGACAGTACACCCAGTTTCTCTGTGTTTCTGTTATTAATTTTCTTAGCTTACTCTTTAAAATCCCATTATGCCTCTCTACTAGCCCTGCTGATTGTGGGTGATACACACAATGATTTTTTAGAGAAATACCAAAATGTCTACTTAACTGCTGTATGGTCTGATTTACGAAGTGTGTGCCGTTGTCACTGTAGATCCTTTCTGGAATGCCGAATCTAGGGATGATTTCTTTAACAAGAACTTTGGCTACAGTCATAGCATCTGGATTTTTAGTCGGAAAGGCTTCCATCCATCTGGAAAACATATCTACAATGACAAGACAATACTTCTTATTTTCACATTTATTCAACTCTATGAAATCCATACAGATAGTATGAAACAGATACGGTGGTGTAGGGAAACTCCCTTGCTTGGGCTTTAATGCCCCTTGTGCATGATGTTTATTACAGATGTGGCATAACGAACAAAATTTTTTAGAGTAGTTTGTAAATCCGTACGTCGTGAACACTTGGTTCACCAGCTGTACCATCCCCCCTGTTGAGACATGGCACTGCCCATGGCTCAACAAAGCTGCATATCTAAACAAATTAGATGGCAATATCGGTTTTCCTTCTTTAGAGATGTATGGCCCCTTTTCGAGAATTGCTCCTCATTTTACCCATCTTTGGTTTCAATTTGCGTAGTAAGTGTTTGCATTGTCTTTAACATTTCTAAGTCTAAAATCTCAGAGGGTTGTAATTCCTCATTCAAAAGAAATACTTCTGAAGCTGCCTGCTTTGCAGCTGTATCAGCTCTCGCATTACCTTTTGAAATCCTGTCCTGTTGCTTGGTATGAGCTGTGCATTTACAAATAGCTATTTTCTGAGGTAACTGAATAGATTCTAAAAGATCTAAAATAAACTGTGCATGATTGATTGGTTTGCCAGTAGATGTTATCATTCCTTGATTTTTTCCACTGTTGCGCAAAAACATGTACAGTAGAAAAAGCATACTGGCTGTCAGTAAAAATGTTCACACATTTACCCTTTGCTAAGGTACATGCCCGTGTCAAGGCAATCAATTCTGCTGCCTTTGCAGATAAACTATGTGGTAAAGATCTCGCTTCTATAATGTCTGTGTCAGAAACTACTGCATATCCTACTAGGTTCTGTCCTGGAGGACCCCTTTTGCATGAGCCGTCCACGTAGTATGTCACCTCGGCATCATCCAAGGGAACATCCGTAAGATCTTTTCTAGGCAGTGTCTTTTGCTCAATCACCTGCAGGCAGCTGTGTGGTGTGCCATCTGCAGGGGTTGGAAGCAAGGTAGAAGGGTTCAAAGTCATACATCGTTCAATTGTCATATGAGGTTGGCTCAACAATATAGCCATACAGGAAAGATGCCTAGCAGGGGAAAGATATGCTACCTTCTCTTGTAGTAAAATAATCGCGACTGCATGA
This sequence comes from Protopterus annectens, assembly GCF_019279795.1. Lineage (NCBI taxonomy): Eukaryota > Metazoa > Chordata > Ceratodontiformes > Protopteridae > Protopterus > Protopterus annectens. Next base: position 1,502,408,025 of record NC_056729.1, read on the forward strand.
GGCACTCTCAATATGAGAGAGTGAAACAACACTACTGAGAGCGAAGCCTGTACTGCCATTGCAGCTGCAACTACTGCTTGTACACAGTGAGGTAAAGACCGTGCCAGTGGGTCCAGTTGTGATGAATAATAAGCAATAGGGAGTTGCTTGTCCCCATGCTGCTGTGCTAACACTGATGTCATATAACCTTGCTTACAATCTACAGTTTGGAAAAAACGTTTATGATAGTTTGGTAATCCCAAAACTAATGAGGACGCTATTAACTGTTTCAGTTTGCAGAAAGCAGATTCTGCTTCTGGTGTCCATTGTAATAAATCCTGTGCTGCCATAGGCTTTTTATAAATCAGGTTAGTCAACGGTGCAGATTCCAAGGCATAGTTTGGAATCCAACTCTGGCAAAAATTAGTCATACCCAGGAAGGACATAATTTCCTTCTTAGTAGTGGGTTTTGGTGCTTGCAAAATCGCTATTTTTCTGTCCTCATCTAATGTCCTACCTTCCTTGGATATTACATATCCTAGGTATTTAACTTGTTTTTTCCAAAGCTGCAGTTTATTTTTGTTTACTTTATGTCCTTCAGTGGCTAAAAATTGTAATTGCGCTATGGTATCTTCTTTACAATCTTGCTGGGTGGGGGATGCCAGCAGGATATCATCAACATAAAGCAAAATTTGACTACCTCTTGATGGGGTAAATCCTGCCAAGTTGCTTGCCATTTCTTGTGAGAATATTGTTGGACTTTCACAATACCCCTGTGGTAGTTGCGTATATGTATACCTTTTCTCCTGAAATGTGAATGCAAACCAATGCTGGCTGTCAGGGTGTATCAGTATCGAAAAGAACCCATTGCTGATATTTACCACAGAAAAATATTTCTGCTGAGGTTTTAAATCATTCAACAGGGTGTGTGGGTCTGGCACCGTAGGTGCCCTTGGTATTACTGCGTCATTTACAGCTTGTAAATCTTGGACCATACGCCACTCTCCATTCGCTTTCTTAACAGGAAGTAAGGGTGTGTTACATGGTGAATCAGGAGATTCCACCAGCACCCCTTCCTTAAGTAAAGCTGCTATGATAGGTTTGATTCCTACCTCTGCATCTTTTCTTAAGGGATACTGTCTCTTTTGTGGTCTAAATGCTGACTTTGGCATAATAGTAACTGGTCCTGCTGTACGAATAAGTCCTACATCTGATTTTCCTGTTGACCAGAGATTTTCTGGTATATTCTGTAAGGCATTCTCTTCCTCCTTCAATAGGAGTGCCAATCAGCTGTCCCTGCTAGACTGCAAGTGTACAGCTGGGTAGGTCTGAGTTATCCAGTTCAGCTTCTGTATTTGTATTCCCTGTTCTGACAGTTCTAACTCTGTTTTTCCCATCTCGTGACTTTTTCTCCTAAGTCTACCATTTTACATTCTTGTCCTTAGTTAAGCTAACATGTGGTAATCAATTAGATTTATAGAGTGCAAAGAACTCCTGGGGCAATGAACAGCTGGCTACACTGTTCCCTTCTGTGTCCCAGCACAGATTACGTAATATCAATCTGTTTGCAAGATTTTCAAACCATTCTTGCTCATATTCCTTATCAGGTCCTGGTGTATTACAATAATACATAGTACAGTGCAACAAATGCTGTTTATCAATGTAATGGGAGGGGAACTTGCTGATGGCTACGTTCATCAACTCTTCGGTCACCGCCCTTGGACCAGTCGTAACCAAGTCCTGGCTGTACCAATAAAACATTTCACCCTCCGATTGCACTGCAAAGGTATCAATTTGTCACTGTGCTTCCATACCCTGCATAGTTGGAACTACTGCTATACCAAATAGCTACATAAGGTCTCTGCCCAAGAGGTTCACAGGGCATTTTGCAGATACAACAATTTTACTTTTCTGGGTCAATCCTGAAACGGGATCAGTTATCACAATATTATGGGAGAGGGGCTCCCGATGCAGCTGTCCATTAGCTGCTTTCACTAATATGTAATCAGGTGACTCTGAATTCTCTGGTAGTTTGGAGGGATGTACCAGGGTCCGTGATGCCCCTGAGTCACACAAGAATCTGACTTCCCTCCCTTCTACCAGGAGTGTAACTTCTGGTTTTGTGTCTGCTAAATAGAGCTCTAAGCTCAATAAAGCCAAATCCAATATTTCATTTTCTTCACTGTTCGTGACTTCTTGCACTTCCTCTATTTCTTCTGTCACATTCTCTACTCCCTCTATCACATACTCATTTGTCCTTCCTCTGCTATCCCCTTCTAGTGATTCCTGACTATCATATAGTCAGTCCTCACCCTCCTTATCCTCCGTGGTTGCCTTCTTGTTTTTCTTGCAATCCCTTGCCAAGTGTCCTTTCTTACCGCATTTAAAACATTCACCCCTTTTCTTTCGCCCTTCAAAGTCCTCTGATCATTGATCAGATTGTTTGTTTCCCTGGGCATTTCTCTTGCCCTTTTTCCCGGACTGTACTACATATACTTCCGCTCCATCTTCTACAGAAAATACTCGGGCTTTCTTTTTCTTTTTGCTATTAAAATGCCTTTCGGCATGCCTAGCATATACAAGCAATGACTGTAACCTGCTTGTACGATGATCTACCATGTGTTTTGTAATAAAACTGCTTATGGGTGCAATACTGCCTTTCAAAAATGCATTATTTAACTGCTGCTCGTATGGGGAATCGTGTGTCTGACCTTCAGGAACCTGCATTCCACAATGGTTATTAAAACATTCTAATAGTCTGGCATAATATCGGTCAATAGCTTCACCTTCCTGTTGGATGCATTGATTAATGCAAGTCCAGTCTGTCCTAGGCTTCCATTTCGCAGAGATTCGGTCTGTAAGACCTTTCAATCTGTTGTCTAACTCTGCGCTGCTATGTGGGAGGGGCTTGAGCGCAACGTCACGGGGATTCCAGTCGCCACTAATCATGTGCCAATCTGGTCCCACAATTTGTCTGACTACTTTTTCTACCTCTTCTCTGTTTAAATTATAACTCAGCCTCATTCCTTGCAAATCTTCTAAGAACTTTCTAAAATTAACTTTTGGATGGGGAATTCCCTCAGTGGCTTTCTGGATGTCTTCCGGAGTCCAGGGTCTATACACTAGAATAGTTGGATCCTGACCTTCTTGCCCTGCCTGAGGATTAGGCACTTCTATAAGTGGGCATATTTCTTCTTCACTCATAAATCATGAATTTCTACCCATTTGATATAACTCAATGTCCCCTTTTGAGTTTCCTGCCCGTGTTCGAGACCTGGTCTCGACGGGATCTCTAATAAATGGTTTCACTTTTGTAGTGTCTCTACTTACAGTGACAGCAGGATATCGCAGGGGTGGACTAACTTGTTCACTTGCCTCATATTCTGGTAAGGGAGGCGGAGGGGCCGACGCTATTACTAAGTTATTGTCCTCCTTGTCTAAAAACATTGCTTTTGAATTATTACTCTTTTGTTCCCTTCGGTTTACTTCCTCAATCCACCTGTGTGCCTGAGGAATTCCTAACTGACGTTGCTTTTTTACCCGACCTCTAGAATTGGTTTTAAGCTGTTTTACAAGTTTGACAAGTGAGGATTTTTCTAGTTTACCATCAAATTCATACTTATTAACCCATTTTGAGTAGTATTTAATATTATCAGCATGCTGTGACTGCATGTATTTCGCGTCTTCGGTTAATGGTGGATTTTGGGACCTTTTTGTACAATTATTACCCATTTTGTCCTACCCTTTTAATCGTTACGTAACTCCTTATTTTTAACATGGTACCACGGATGTTTTTATAGTCTCTTCAGAATGACTGCCTACCTGCTCTGTTTCCCTGATCTATGACAAGACAGTGATCTTTCTGTCCCTGACTTATAAATAAAGTCTTAACAGAACAAATACAAATCTAGTCCCTGATCTAAAACAGAAAAAGAAGGTAGATTAACCTTACCTGAGCCTTCGTGATTGATCACCTGGTTCGAGTAAATCCGTCCTTCAGTCACAGATCAGAAAGTGGCTGGCCTCTTTTGTATGACAATTCAGTTGGAGGGCTTTTCAAATAAGAAGAACCAATGTGGTTTCTTCCCCGTACGGTTTCAAGCCACCTGGCCTGTCTGATCCGAGGCGTAGTGAGGGTTTCCGGTCCGAAGGACCAATCTGTCAAAGGAAAAAACTTCAAAGACCAATACACATAAAGTTCAGTTAAGGCACTTTTAATTGACTTGCCGCAAGAAGACAAAAACATGCAAATACAAGGATTTGTCTAACTACTAACAGGAAGTATGTTCATTCTTATACTATTTTATAAGACATGGCCTTCTAAGCTGACGTAATCAAACACAACTTTCAGTATTGTTCTACAGTAGATGTTACTCAGATTTTCTGCTGACATGACTAGATTTGTGAGAAACTTTTGAGAAAAACAACCTGGCCTTGGTGACCATTAATCCGTTTACAAGCATCTATTGTACAGTGTTAAATTTCAAGGTACTTTTCTAATTCAGATACAAGCAAATGCTGATTGCAGTTCATATTTTCAAGCAGGCTTTGTACTAAGTATCTGTAACTTCTACAGCTGTGTATTTTCTCATAGCACAGCGGAACTTCTTGTCTAAGTTTCATACAAGTAGTATTGTTCTATTCATTATTTTCCTAACGCAAGCAGAAATCACCTGCTTCTCAGTAAATTTCCAAGGCACAAGCAAGATTTTAGCTAACAATACAAGGTCAGAAAGCAACTGCAGTTTGTACAGATTTATGCAGTATGAAATAGAATAAATGTGTTAACACTTTTCAAGCTCTAAATGCACTAAGCATATTGCTAATACACACATTAATACATATTTTTCTAACACTCCTCCAGCATCTAAATCCGGATATCCCCCCTCACACTCCCTAAACCTAAGCTTCCTCCAGATCGCTTCCCCAATCTACACTCCCACCATGTTCTACTCCCTCACTATGGCTGCCGCATTTGCCTTGCTCATACTCAAATAGTGAGCGTCTGTAACGTGCACCAGCTCCTTGCCTAACTCATGTTTTATTTTGAGCACAAGCGGCAGGCAGCCTGTATCAGATACAAGATGCTTGATTCCCTGGCTTCAGGATAGTAGCTTTTGAGTTCTTCAGACATAGAACCAGAATACCCTATTCATAAATCTTATTTATTTATTTATTTTACATTTGTTTACCGGGTAGTGTCCGACTGGGCTAGAAGTTCATTTTCAGCAGAGACCCGGGAAGAAAAGCTCCACACGTACAATAGAATTTAGAAAATACACTTTAAACAATATGGAAAACAGGACATATTAATCAGTTTAAAGCAGTAATAAAACACTGTGTCTCAGTTGTTGCTACTAGTAAGGGCTGTATTCAGGACTATCTTTTTCTTTACAAAAAGGATTACAGACATTATATCTGGCTTTGTCCAGAATTCTTGCACTAGGAGGATGAGCTGAGTCATAGCTGAATCAATTGGACAGACAGCAGTAACACGTGGCAGCAGAACAATCTGTGGCCTTGGTGCATCCACATTTTATACCACCAGACAACAGTCCCATTTGGCATAACTGGTTCTCTGGTTGGTTGATATTTCTGTTCCCATGGTTACCATGCCTTTATAGTTGTTAAACTTCTTAGTACAACTGAGGTATTCACAAAACAAATCAAAACAAAACAACAAGACATTTAGATACCTAACTAAAATGATATTGCCTGGGAAATTACGCACATTCTTGATGGAGAATATTCTTTTCATTTACATTAGGAAAAGGTAGTTACATAAACAGAGATAATTTGCTGAGAGCCTTCACTTCTGCTGATCACAAAAAGTGAAACCTAGGTTAAGTTAAACTAGCTGTTCCATGCCTTAATGAAATAGTGAGCTCTGGAATCTACGCCTTGTATTCCCATACAAATCATTTAATGAATTGTGTGCTGTGTTACAGACATGTATCTCTGTGTGCTGGGCACATGGTGGTCTGTACCCATGATGATGTGCTTAACTAGGCCTCTCAGAAACATGTGATGCACACTACCCATACATCTAGTTTATGAATCAGTAAAATAAACCATCCTTTCCTTCAGGAAATTTGACAGTACAGTAACCATTTCTGTATCTCTTTCCTTAATGTAAGGGATTTTTGGTTCAAGAAGTTGAACTAGTGTTACTAATTCACTTTTTAGTATTGCATTTCTGGTTAAAATATAAAAAAAGAAAAATACTGGATGATGTGACTCTTTTGTAACTGCTGTTTCATTCTGTTGTAGCCTTCTAAAAACATGTATTGCACTTACCTAAAATAATACAAAAAGCATTTCTGAACAGCATCACATAATTATTATTTTGTTGGATGGGGGTTCACTCTGTAAGCAATCTGTATGCTGTCCTTCTGTCTGTGTCTGTGTGGACCTTTGCCAGATGTTCTTGTTTCTTTCAACACCCTGAGTACATGTTCTAGGTGAATTGGTATCCCTCCAGTTTGCCAGGAGGCATGCATATGAGTAATCATTTGTAATTATACCATGACCCCCCCATTAATATTCCAAAACGTGCACGCTGATTGGCCAGCTTGCACGTTGTAAATCGACTTATACTAATGGAAAAAGGTCCGGTCACCCGGACTTTTTCCATTTGTATAAGTCTCTTTTAAAACACTGTCTCGCTATGTTAAAAGAGTTTAACATAGCGACACAGGTTTAAAAAAAGCAACGGAGATCTCCGTTGCTTTTTTTAAAGCTGTCTTGCTATGTTAAACTCTGTTAACATAGCGACACAGTGTGTAAAAAGCAACGGAGATCTTGCTTTCTCCGCTGCTTTTTTTTAAACCTGTCTTGCTATGTTAAATGGGTTTAACATAGCGACACAGCTTTAAAATAAGCAACAGAGTGGAGATCTCCGTTGCTTATTTTAAAGCTGTCTCGCTATGTTAAACCCATTTAACACAGCGAGACAGGTTTAAAAAACGGAGAAAGCAAGATCTCCGTTACTATTCGCTATGTTAAATGGGTTTAACATAGCGAGACAGCTTTAAAATAAGCAATGGACATCTCCGTTGCTTATTTTAAAGCTGTCTCGCTATGTTAAACCCATTTAACATAGCAAAACAGTAAAAAGCAATGGAGATCTTGCTTTCTCCGTTGCTTTTGGCCACAGCTCTGATGTACTGCGTAGGCATGCGCAGTACATCAGAACTGCTGCGGATACCAGACAGCTGCGGAAGGGCAGCAGAGGCATTATACAATGCCATTATTTAAGAAAAGTAATTATTTCTTTTCTTAAATAATGTCATATATATAAATAACCCACTTCTGGGTGTGGGTAATGCGGATTTACCCACGGTTGTCTTTGTTTGGTCCCTCGGGCTTCGCCCTCGGGACCAAACCACGCCAACCGTGGGTAAATACCACATTACCCACACCCAGGCGTGGGTTATTGCTATATTCTAGGACTTTTTAGTGCAAGTCCCATGATAGCGTGACTGAAAGTGCAAACATACAGGTTTATGCATGCAGACTCCAATATTGGTGTGTCTCAAGAGTATCAGACAGAGTATTACCTTTTCTATGTGATACAGTGGGTTCCTATTGCATGATCGAAAATTGTAAACTGCGAATGTGTATTGAACAAACCCAATTGGTCAAAACAATGAAACGTTGTGTGCGTAACACAGAAATCGCCATAGGGAATATTTTCCCTTTACTTCAATGCAGTGCGATCTCGGAGTAGGAATATTTAAGTAACGGGGGTGTGGGGGCTGCAAGGGGGCTTGCCCCCCTGCCTACAGCATTTAGGTAAATATAGCTTTTTAGTTTTTTTATTATATTTTCGAAATTTCAAACATCGCTCATATGGTGTCCGGTGTTTGAAACTTTCGAAAATATAATATAGACCCGATACAGTGACATTGGAATGTCTGGAGCATTTTTCCCCGGGCCTCAGCTGAAAATCGGCTTTGTTCTAAGTCAGACTTCCCTGGTAAACAAATGTTAAATAAAAAAATAAAATAAATATGTAGATATCTATCTGTGTGTGTGTGTGTGTGTGTGTGGGGGGGGGGGGGTCTATATTATAACATCGAAGTTCAAAAACTTTGAATGTTATAATATGGAACCCAGAAGAGCGAACACTTGAAATAGCAAAGCTGCAGAATACCGAATACTTTCCTAGGGAAAGTATTCAGTGGGCTGTTTCTGCAGCTTCGCTATTTCCTCAACTGTGGAGTGAAGGTTACGGACCGAGTTAAGGTGGGTGTGCGAATGAAGGTAAGTGTGCGATTGGGTGTGAGTTAGGGTTAGGGCGCGGGTCAGGTAAATGTGCGATTGTGTGGACGTGAGGGTTAGGGTGGGGTAGGTGAGTTAGGGTTAGGGAGCGGGTAAGGTGAGTGTGCGATAGTTAGGGACCTTAGGGTTAGGGTTGGGATAAGGTAAGTGGGTAGCTAGTGGTGTATGTCTGGTTTAGTGTAGGGTTTCGTGAAGTGTATGTGTGTGGATTATTTATTTTGATGTGCTTGAGTTGTGTGTATGTTTGTTGGAACAGCAAATTTTTTCCCTGGGAAAAAATTTGCTATTCTTACTATTCGGTTTTCTGGTGTTTCGATTGAATGGGATCGATATTATAACATTCGATGTTTTTAGACTTCGATGTTATAATATAGACGTGTGTGTGTGTGTGTGTGTGTGTGTGTGTGTGTGTGTGTGTGTGTGTGTGCGTGCACGTGCGTGCGTGCGTGCGTGTGTGTGTGTGTGTGTGTGTGTGTGCATGTGTACACACACACACACACACACGCACACACACACACACACACACACACACACATACACACCACATATAGATATGGTTCTACTTTCAAATGTCAAACTACCACAATGTCTAATTGCAAAATCCGAAGACAAGAAACTCGAATATTCAGAACACTGAAACTGTAAAACATTGACATTCATTTTACTGAACATAACCCTCTATCCCTTTAAATATCATTAAAACTAACGTAACCAGCATGGCGCACATTATGTACAAACTCCTAGGACCTGCATTAAACCACTACAGGACTGAATTGCCAAAACAGAAGTAAGTGCCGTTTTTTAAAACTTTAAAATATAATGTGGAAAAACATGTAGAAGCAAATAAACACTACTACTGTAGCTATATACCTAATGTCCGCATAAATATCCTTAGCGATTTTAAAATGATCTGACATCTTACTATCTTTTACGTTTTTGAAGGGTGGCTGCACCCCCCCACACCCCCTGCACATTAAATATATAATTTCTGAGCTTGCACTACATTAATTATTGGGCTAATTTGCCATTCCATACAGCTTCATGTTTGATATTCTGAACATTGGTAAAGTAATCCTCAATGTTTAAGGTTTCAGTGTTCTGAACATTCACGTTTTTCATCTCAGGATTTTGCAATTCGACATTGTGGTAGTTTGACATTAGAAAGTAGAGCCATATATATATATATATATATATATATATATATATATATATATATATATATATATATATATATATATATATATATATATTTATACATAAAAGTAAACAAATAGTACCTGATATAGGGACACTAAATCTTGCTTGCAACATAAGACTATCCCTCCTCTGGAACAAGCTTGTCATCCATGTAAAGCAAAGTTGTTCCATAACCCAATTCAAACATAACTTGGACCAGTGGATTGGGAATCAGAAGTTCACCCCTTCCCTGTCACCTATGTGTCTTATGGACAGAATCAGCTTATAAATGCTAGACCCATTCAAGCTCTATCCAACATATACCCCTTAGAATAATATTAAGGTTCCCAAACTTGCCAGATACATTTGGGAATGGCTGGGGATTAAAAGGCCTCAGCAGTCACTTTTGAACCCGTGTGTGTGTGTGTGTGTGTGTGTGTGTGTGTGTGTGTGTGTGTGTGTGTGTGTGTGTGTGTGTGTGTGTGTCTGTGTGTGTGTGTGTGTGTAAGTGGGTATGTGCGGTAAGGATACTGGGTGCAGACCCACATTGGGGGGTACAGAGGACTTGCTCATGCAAAACACATCTTTTATGGATTGTTCACACTAGCTGTTATCCTGTAGATTCATATTTTTTTCATAATTATGAACCTTGGAATTACAACCGGGATTCATGAATATGATGGGGTGAGTGTATGTGTGCATCCTGCTATTGGTGCTTCTCTGTTTTGCACCCGATGACTGCTTAAGTAGGCTGCAGTGCCTCCATTATCCTGAAATGGGTTAAGTAAGCAAATGGACTGTAGAATGAAGGATTGAGTAATTAGACAGGCATATATTAGGCAAACCAGTATGACCTGACAGTAGGACTACTGAAATACTAGTGACTATCCTTAAATAAGTTCATCTACTTAGCTGTGTTTTTTGAAATAATACCACATGATGGTGAAACACTTTTAAGGAACAGCTTCAAAGCATGCTAGTACACAGGGATGATAATTTGATTATAGTGTAAACCTTTGTCTCTCTGCTCCTTACCTGTTATTAGCAGCATTAATGTTTCTACAGAGACCTACTTTCCGTTGGCATGGTGACAAATGCTAGTGTTATATGTTATTTCCCTGAAGAATAAAGTTTGGTTTGACTATAGAAATGTTTACATAGTTTAGCAGTCAATCGGCTACATCTAATTAAGGTTCACAGATCCTTAATAACTGCACACTTTGTGAGTTTATCAACAGCTTTCATCCTTGTGGCTATGCCTGTGCTTTATGGCAAACGCATAATATTCAGAATAACTGTTTTCTGTTGCACAACATATAAAAAGGCACTGCAGTTCCCTACGACACTACGAGCGGTAAGTAACAAAGTCTTTTTCAAGTGAAAAGTTAGTATATTGCTTAACCCATCTCTCTGTTACCTTTTGTTTGGAATTACACATCACAGTTGTTTTATATAATATTACAGTCCATAAATAGTCAGAAAACTCACATTGCTGGTCTTTATTTTTTTCCTCGTGTCTTATCCTATCATTCCTTTCTGTTTGTCTCAAGCATGCTTACATGTAGACACAGACAGACCTACGTGTGTGAATGCAAACTGTGTTTGTTTGAATACTAGAGACTAACAAAGGAGAACACTGCTCTCCAGCCATATCTGTTTATTTCTTAGTGGATTTGTAAAAAAAACGAGATTGTCATGTGACAGTCTCATGCATTCCAAACTTTCTTCCTGTTGGTGTTGTTGCCTCACAACAAGGTCACTAGGCTGCGGTCACTGAAATAATGAAATTCCATTTTCATGACCTCAGGTTTCTAGAATTGCTAATAGTTAAATTTAATTTCTAGTTTATTTGTGACAGTAAAAAGTAAGTAGAATAAAAGGCTCCTAACTCAGAAAAGTGAATACATTGGCAATAATATGAATAGAAAAAAAAAAGTTAAATTCTGCTGAGTAAGTGATCTGATGTAAAATACCAAATTTCTTAATATTTTGTTTTATGCTGTCTAAGCAACTCAGCTTCTTGAATTTTTACTGAGATTTTCTATGAAAACTGGAACAATACCCTTGCTCAAATTCCTAAAGCCATACATTGTTTTAGCAGAAGCATGAAATCTTGTTGCACAATTCCTGTACATAATCAGTGCAAAAGGCAGGACTTCATTTTTTTGCAAACTATAAGTTTACTTTTGCAGATTTTAAGTTGTTTATATTGTTTTGTATCATGCTAAGGTATTTTGCATAGAGAATAATTGTTTATGTAATAGTATGAAACTTGGGAAACATTTCTTGACATAAAATCTCATGTAATTTGGCTAGTTTTGTGCTTTTTTGTTTGCAGGACATAACTGCTCAAATAGGGACTGTCCTGCATAAAGGGGTGTAGGTGGTCGCCCTGCTTGCTATACCCCCATTCATTTTGCTCATTTCAGAAATTAGCCTTGCCAGCTATCTCCTGTTATTGTGAAGATAAAATTTGGTGACATCATCACTCAGGACAGCCTATTTGCAGTCACAGTTTCATACATAGGTTCATAGGTAGGTACTAGGCTATCGGCCCTAGGGCCCATACAAGCCTAGCCAAAAAATGTACCCTGGTTTTCGCCATCCAAGAAAATTATTTTCCTGTGCCCCTGTCGAGCAGAGCCACAGAAGTGATCCCCGGGGTGAATTTCCCATTTCCCATCCAATCATCAAGATTTTTCTTGAAGAGTGCTAATGAGGAGCTCTGTTTGACATAGATAGGTAGTCTGTTCCAGAGTATGGGAAGTCTCTGGGACAGGAATCCAGCCCTCCAGCATGTTCTGTTTATTGTGGTGACAAGGTTTAGGTCCCTAGAGTGTGTAGCTCGGAGGGATTGGGATTTCTTTAAGTGGAGCATGTCCAACAGCTCTGGGTTTGACATAGCTTTGTATGTTAGCAGAAATTGTCCCCGAGTAGGAGATATGTGATGGAGTAAAGCTGTAGTTTTTTTGAGACAGTCTGCATAGGGCATCTGTTTGAGGCCAGTAATCCTCTTTGTGAGGTATTTCTGTGGTCTTTCCAGTTGTTGTAGATGTCTTGTGAGGTACATACCAAAAGGGGCGTTGTACTCTATAATGGGTCTAATGAGTGATGAGTAGAGGGGAACAATGACCTCTTTTTTTCTAGATGAGAATCCTTTTTGTGATGAAATGAGCCATGTAGAAGGATTTCCTGACCACTGTGGCGATGTGATTATCAAAGGAGAGACTACTGTCCACCTGTGTCCCAAGGTCTGTTATCACATTTTCGGCATTAAGTTGACTACCAGCTATGTGGTAGTTCATGGGTACAGAGTTTTAACCAAAGGGGATGACAATACACTTTTTGGCATTGAGCTTCAGGCCATGGCTTTGACACCAGGCATCTGTCTCAGTGAGGCCCTTTTATAGTTTGTCCACATCCTTAGGAGTTTCGATTATGGCTCCTAGTTTGCAGTCATCTGCAAACTTTGTTAGCCAAAGATCTTCTGTGTTGGCCTGCACTTCAGAGAAGTAAATACCAAACAGGAGAGGACCCAGGACTGAACCCTGTGGTACTCCACTTGTCACTGGTCTGATGTCGGATTTGGAATCCGCTACTTTCACAATGTGGGTTCTGTCCATGAGCCAGTTGGCAACCCATCTTGTGACATAGGGATTTATACCTAGTTTAGTGAGCTGATCTATAATTCCAGAGAGGGGGATGGTGTCAAAAGCCTTGGCAAGATCTAGATAAGCTGTGTGAACCATTTTACCCTCATCTATGGCTTTGGTGACTGCTTCAAAGAAGTCAATCAGGTTTAGTAGACATGATCTGCCTTTTACAAATCCAAACTGGGTAGGGTCCAGAGTTTGGAGATTACCAATGTCTTTGTTTATGAGTTCCACAATGATACGTTCCATGGCCTTGCAAACCAGGCTCGTCAGGCTAATGGGGCGGTAGTTCCCGGGATCCATCGTGGCTACCCCTTTGTGGAGTGGGATAACCGTCGCAGTGCGCCATTCAGTGGGTACAAAGCCTGAGATGAGGCTATGATTGAACATGGTACTTAGGTAGGGTGCCAGTTCATTCTGTAGTTCATGTAGAACGCAGCCTGGGATATTGTCAGGTCCCATGGATGCTGTGTTCTTGGCTTTGGAGAGTGTGTTTTTTACCTGTGCAGCCGTGATTATAGGAACTTTGCATTCTTCCAGTATAGAGATGGGCCCTCTAGGGGGTGAGAGGGGGGTAAAGTTAGCACTGAACCTATCTGCTAGGATGTTGGCAAAATCAGTTGGTTCTGTATATTTAGTGCCATTGTGCTGTAACTCAGAGCAGATTTCAGTGTTCCCATTTAGATTCTTGACATAGCTATAGAATGCTTTGTGGTTGTCTTTAGAGTCAGTGGCAATTTTGTTTTCGTAACTAGCTTTGGAGAATTTTATGAGGGATCTCAGCTTCTTACTGAGGTTGACCAGGGAGTTCCTCCAGTCATGGGATTTTATTCTTTTTTGCAACAGTTTCTTTCTTCTGTTGTAGAGTTTGTTTATGGCAGAGGACCACCAGATTAGCTTCCTTTTTTTGGAGGAGAACATCTTGGTTCTATTAGGGATAGCATGATCCATGCACTCGTGTAAGTGCTTATAAAGTGCATTTGTGTAGAATTCGGCAGTCATACCTCTATTGTCCAACTGCATGGGTGTCATGAAGTTTGCCACTTCTGTCTTAAGAAGTGTGAAGTTGGCTTTGGAGAAGTTTTTTACGATGGTTTCCCTAATTGGAGGTGGGGGTGGGATGCGGATGTCTAGGCTGATTAGCTTGTGGTCGGATCTGACCAACGAGGAATTGACCTCTGGTGTGGAACACCGGTTTCCCATGTTGGTAATGACCAGGTCTAGGATATTGCTGCCCCTGGTGGGGGTGTGAATAAGTTGATCCAAGGCGTTGGAATTTATGAATTCTAGAAAACGTTGAGCAAAAGAGTTGGTACATGAGAAGTTTTCCCAGTTAATGGTGGGGTAGTTGAAATCGCCCATTATTAAGGTGTTGGGTTGTACCCTAATACTTTCCAGTGTATCAAGAAATGAGGAGTGTGAATCCTGGGGCATGGTGGGGGGTCTATAGCAAGCTACAATTTGGATTGCGGTCTTGCCCAGAGTTAGTTGCACTTGGATAATTTCGGATGCATTATGCTGTGCAACTAGCCTGGAGGTGTGGATATCCTTAATGAATGTGGACACTCCTCCGCCTTTAGTGCTTCTTTCTGGGTTAGGTGGCCGAAAGGTGTGGTATGAATTGAAGCCTGGTAATGCAGGGGTGCTCTCTGGAGCTTTGAACCAGGTCTCTGTCACTGCACAGATGTCAATGTTCTCCATTTTAAGGAGTGCCTCGAGTGAGTGCATTTTGAGGTTTAGACTTCTAGCACTGAGTAGCATTACCCTCAGATTTTGCTTGCTTGTACCTGTTACGGTGGTGAATTTGTCATTTGAACCTTGCCTAAAAAGGCTCTAAAGGGTTGACAAGAGCCTTAGCCAGTATCTGGAATCCTAAGGGCGACAGGTGCAGGCCATCTCTGGCAAAGCATCGTGGACTGCCAATCATATCGTCCCAGGCAGACAAATACTGGATCCCCTTAGAGTGACACCAGAAGCTTAGCCAATTGTTGAAGTCAATCATTTTGTCCTTGTACTGTGGTATCATTCTGGGTGATGGCAGGATGCTACTCAGGGTTAGGGTCATACCTGCCTGGGATACAAGATCGGAGAGCTCCTCCATGTCTCTTCTCATGTAGTCCAGGGAGGTACGTCTCAGGTCATTCACACCAACATGGACAATGACAGTGTCATATTTGTACTTACTGTGGAGTGACCTGAGTGCATGCGTTATGTGGCAGATCCTAGCACCTGACAGGCAGCTGACAGTAACTTTCTCCTTGTTTAGTCTAGTGAGTGGAACATCAGTGTGCCTGACTATAGAGTCACCTATGACTAGAGTGTTGGGTACGTTGTTATGCCTTATGGGCTGTGGTTGAGTGGCACAGTGAGTTTGTGGGCTATGTGTCATTTGGGTTGTGTTGGGGGGGTGGAGTTTGCTTGCATTTATGCTTTGGATGTCCCTGATGCTTGGGCAGGTTTTTATTGAGAGCTCCCGTGAATGTAGGTGTGTGTTTTGTGTTTCTATTTGTGTGTTTTGGTAGTATAGGTTTTGAGGGACTATGTGATGTGTGGTGTGGTGCAAGTGTTTACCTTCTCCTCTTGACTGTCTAGTCCAGTCTTGGTTGAAGAGAGCTTTGCTTCCAGTTTGGCTATATAAGTGCATCTCTCACAGGTTGTAGTGTTGGGTGGTAGGAGGAGAGGGTTGTCTGTGTACATGAGGCAATTGCTACATTGCCCCAAGATGCCCAGATTCATCAGGTAGACAGGAGAAATCACTGGGAGCTGACCCTTAGACATGCCTGGATAAGTGCTTATTTATTAAGTACTAAAAATTGCTTTCCACTAGACAAGTGAGGAAAGTTGAGTGCTGTAGTAATTTGCAGCTTATGTAGTGCTTACAATGAGTTCTGAACAAGTGCTGAGTTCAAAGAAACAGATTTGGGTGCTGAAACTAGAAAACTGGCTAGTTATAAGAAACAAAACTAAGCTAGAAGGCTTCCCTCCAACACAGAAGGAACATTTCATAAGTGCATAGGTAAGTATTAGGCTAGATGCCCGCTGCCCTTGTGGGCCATTTTAAGCCTAGCCAATTTCCTTTTGGTGCTTGAATTAAACTATTCCATTTGTTGTTAGACTGGTCTTACCCATCCCACTGTCAATAATTATATATTACCTCTGGTGAGAATCACTGGGATCATACCATTGTGAATTTGAGGGGACTCATGCATGGGATAAAGCATTAAGGAGCTGTCTCTGTCTGTTAGTAGTACAGAGGGTAGTCCTGGGGTTCATTTTCTTTCTCATCTATTGATCCAGATTTAGCCTGAATTGGGACAGGGATGACTCAAAGATTCCTGAATTTTGTCAGTGCAAACACTTTGGAATAACTAGTTTGCACACCTACTACAGGTGTAAATATCCTGTTTCTGGTACACAAATATGAGGTAATGTTACACCCCCTTGTGTCGTGTCCTCCCTGGTCAGATCAGATCACAAAGCAGTAACCCTTAAAAGAAATATAATGACTGAACTCAAGCAAATCCCAGAACATTTAAGAACTTTTCCAAGGCTAACTAGCTCCTACTAAGTGAAGGCATAGTTAAATTCTCAGTCCCCTCAAATTCAGAAAACAAGATGGCCTATGTGGAAGCAATTATGGTAACTCTGTACAAGCATGTAAACAACTGCACAGGAACATCAGTTCCAAACAGAAATAACCTTAGGACAAACTCCAAAAACAAGATCCCTTGGTGGACCCCCAATATAAATAGGTTGTACAACAAAAGAAAGAAAATCCTTTCCAAAAATAGGAAGGGATGTGCCCAAAAAGACAAAAAAACTCCTTCATCAGTTTCAACAAGGAATTCAGGTGACTAATCAAGTCCATTAAATCCAACTTCAAGACAAAAATAGCCTCCCAGACTATGGATAGCTATAGGGCATTTTTCAGTTATGCACTCAACCTTAAAGGGAACAACCAATGGTGTTGAATTAATAGTAAATGGAACTTCTTATATCAAACTGGGGGATATAACAAATTTTCTGGCTGATAAATGTAGCCCCAATTTGACCCTCCCATCACTCCCGGACCCCCTAAGAAATACCCTCTACCATTTCCCCCCGACTATCATTAAAGAACAAGTCCTCACTGCACTTTCCAGAGGTAAAAACACTGCATCAACTGGTCCTGATAATATCCCATGATGCCTCATAAACAGCTTGAAACATGACCTGTTAGGCCCATTAGAATCTCTGTTCAACCACAGTCTCCAAACAGGCATCCCTAAGGAATGAAGGACTGCAACTGTCATGCCTCTATACAAAAGCAAACCATTAACAGCCCAGGGAATTACAGACCCATAAGTTAGATTAGTCTTATATTCAAGGCCATGGATTCATTATTGTGGACTTAATAAACAAAGTCATAGGAAATCTAGTTCAGTTTTGTCAAGGGCAGGTTTGATGGACTTCTTTGAAAAGGTCACTACAGCTATGCATGAGGACAATATGGTACATACTACCTACTGTCACCCGGCAAAGGCATTTGACAGAATACTTCTCTCGGGTATTATAGGAAAACTCACAAACTGAGGCATAAATCCCCTCGTCATCCAATGAGAAGCCAAATGGCCCGTATGTAGGACACATGACATTAGGTTGGAAGAATCCACTTCCACAAAGAAGCCTGATACTAGTGGTGTGCCACATGGCTCAGTAATGGGACCTCTCCTGTTTGGAATATATTTCCATGAAGCCAAATGCAGAGGGCCTTTGGGTGACCACATTTGCTGATGACTGTGAGCTGGGTACAATCACTGAATCCACCAAAGATTTAGATGTCCTCCAGGAAGGGCTGACACAGACCAATAGCTTCCTATTGAAATGCTGGCACTGGAAATACCAACAAGCTGGAAAAAAGAGTACAGGAAAAGAGTGAATCTCAAAAATTGCTCTTCTACTTTAAACTTATATTTGTAGGGGGGCATGCCCCCTGCACCCCACCATGTGGGTGGAAAGCCACCCAAACTCCTCAAACTTTATATATACCAACTCCAAGATAGCAATACCTCAGGGAAAGTGGAATATTCCAAGAAATACTATCTCGGATGTAGCATATGTAAGTCCGATCTTTAAATGCTATCTCGGATGTAGCATATGTAAGGCCGATCTTTTGGCCATTCAGTCTCCATAGTTCAGGAATCACTATTGAGGGCCCTGACATTTCAAATGGCTACCCAGACAAATAACTTTTGCCAGAACCATGGCCTAAACCTTAGGTTCATAGCTTCATAGGTAGGTACTAGGCTATCTGCCCGAAGGCATTTTTAAGCCTAGCCAGAGTGTGTCAGCTTTCGCCACCCCATTGATTAATTAACTGAGCCTCTGTCAAGCAGAGCCAATGAAGTGATCCCAGGGGGTGTATTTTCTGTTACCCATCCACTCATCAAGGCTTCTCTTGAAGAGTGTTAGTGAGGGGCTCTGCTTTGTTCCAAAGCATGGGGAGTCTCTGTGACAGGAATCTATCCCTCCAGCATGCTCTATTTATTGTTCTGGCAAGGTTTAGCTCACTAGAGCGCGTGGTTCGCAGTGACTTGGATTTTTTTAGGTGGAGGATGTCCATCAATTCTGAGTTGGACATGGCTTTGTAAGTCAGGCAGAGATCACCTCTGAGTAAGCGATATGCCACTGAGTACAGCTGGAGTTTTTTCAGTCGGGCTGCATAGGACATATGTTTGAGGCCAGTAATCCTCTTGGTGAGGTGCTTTTGTGGTCTTTCCAGCTGTTGGAAGTGTCTCATGAGGTACATCCCAAAGGGGGCATTGTACTCTATGATGGGTCTGATGAGTGACGAGTAGAGGGGCACTATAACCTCTTTATTTCTAGATGCGAACCACTTAGTAATTAGATGGGCCACATAGAAGGATTTCCTAACTACTTTGGCAATATGATTGTCAAAGGAGAGATTACCATCTACCTGGGTCCCCAGATCTCTTATTACCTCTTCTGTATTAAGGGGGCTGCCGCCTATGTGGTAATTCGTGTGTGTTTTGTTTTTCCCAAACGGAATGACTATGCATTTTTTGGCATTTAGCTTGAGGCCATGACTTAGACACCAGGTGTCTGTCTCAGTAAGGCCTTTTTGAAGGATGTCCGTGTCAGCCGGAGAGTCAATTATGGCTCCCACTTTGTGGTCATCAGCAAACTTGGTTAGCCATAGTCCTCCTGTGTTTGCCTGTACTTCTGAGAAATATATGCCAAACAGTAAGGGTCCCAGAACTGAGCCTTGCAGGACACCACTTGTGACTGGTTTAGAGTCGGACCTGGAGCCCACAATTCTTACCATGTGAGTTCTGTCTGTAAGCCAGTTGGCAACCCATCTTGTGACGTAGGGGTTTATGTTCAGGCTGGTGAGTTTTTCTATAATACCCGAGTGAGGAATGGTATTGAACGCCTTGACGAGACCAAGGTAGGCTGTGTGAACCACCTTTCCCTCGTCTATGTCCTTGGTGACTGTCTCTAAGAAGTCAATCAGGTTTAGTAGGCATGATCTACCCTTTACAGAGCTGAACTGGGTTGGGTCAAGTGTTTGGAGGTTCCCAATGTCTTTGTTAATGAGTTCCATGATTATGCGCTCCATAGGCTTGCAGTCCAGGCTAGTCAGGCTTATGGGGCGATAGTTACCAGGGTCAGTTGTGGCCCCTCCTTTGTGGAGCGGAATAACCATTGCTGTGCACCATTCTATGGGCACGTAGCCTGTGGAGATCTGAGGTTGAACAGTGTGTTTAGGTGGGGGGGTTAGTTCGTTCTGTAGTTCATGCAAGATGCAGCCTGGGACACCATCTGCCCCATTGATGCTGTGTTTTTGGCTTTTGAAAGGGCTGTTTTCACCTGTGCTTCTGTGATTTCTGGGACACTACACTTTTCTGGTATTGTTGTGGGCCCTTTTGAAGGTGAGAGGGAGGTGAAGTTTGCACTGAATCTATCTGCCAGGATGTTGGCAATATCAGTAGGTTCAGTATATTTTGTGCTATTTTGCACTAACTCAGAGCATGTCTGCGAGTTGCCACTTAGATTCTTGACATAGCTAAAGAAGGCTTTGTGGTTATCTTTCGAATCCTTGACTATTTTTCTTTTGAAGTTAGCCTTGGATGATTTTATGAGGGACCTTAGTTTCTTACTGATACTGATCAGGGATGTCTTTCCTTCTTGGGATTTGCTTTTTTTCTGAACTAGTTTCCTCCTTCTGTTGTATAACCTGTTTATGGCAGGGGTCCACCAGACTGGTTTCCTTCTCTTAGGGGAGTGAGTCTTGGTCTTGCTATGGATGGCACAATCCATACATCCTTGTAGGTGCTCATAGAGTGCAATTGTAAAGGATTCTGCATCTTGGGCAGTGTTATTCTTTAGCGTGGGGGCTGTGAAACTTACCACCTCTGCCTTAAGTAAGGTGAAGTTTGCTTTAGAAAAGTTTTTCACTGTGGTTTCCTTGGTTGGGGATGGTGGTGGGGTGTGGACATCCAGGGTGATTAGTTTATGGTCTGATCTAACCAGTGACAGGTTGACCTCCGGTACGGAACACCTGTTGCCCGTGCTGGTGATGACCAGGTCCAATATGTTGCGGCCTCTGGGAGGGGAGATTACCAGCTGATCCAGGGCATTTGAGTTGATAATTTCCAGGAAGTGCTGATCCTGGGAGTTTGTACTCAAGTAGTTTTCCCAGTTAATGGTAGGGTAATTGAAATCACCCAATATCAGGGTGTTCAGTAGGACCTTCATGTTTTTCAGTGTCTCCAGAAAGGTGGAGTGGTGGTCCTGGGTCATGGAGGACAATCTGTAGCAGGCCACAATTTGCATTGCAGATTTGCCCGAAGTTAGTTGTACATGGATGATCTCAGAGGTATCATGCTGCACCACTAACCTGGAGGTGTGAGTATCCTTGATGAATATGGATACACCCCCTCCTTTTGTGTTTCGGTCCATGTTCTGTGGCCGAAATGTGTGGCATGTGTTGTAGGCCAGTAGTGCTGGAGTGCTCTCTGGAGCCTTGAACCAGGTTTCAGTTACTACACAGATGTCGACATTCTCCATACTTAGGAGTGCTTCGAGTGCATACATTTTGAGATTTAAACTCCTGGCGTTGAGTAGCATAACTCTCATTTTTTTACTTGTGCTGTTTACGGTGGTGGGTTTGAATTTTGAGCCTTGCCAAAAAAGGCACTATGGGGGCAGCAAGAGCCTTGGCCAGTATTCGAAAGCCAAGGGGTGACAGGTGCAAGCCGTCTCTTGCGAAGCAATGTGGCTTGTCAAGCATGTCATTCCAGGCTGACAGACACTGGATCCCCTTGGAATGACACCAGAAGCTTAGCCAATTGTTGAAATTGATAATTTTTTTCTTTATACTGAGGTATCATTCTTGGTGAGGGCAGGATGCTACTCAGGGTCAGGGTCATACCCACCTGGGCTACATGATCAGAGAGCTCTTCCATGTCTCTTTTCATGTAGCCCAGGGAGGTACATTTCAGGTCATTCACACCAACATGAACAATGACAGAGTCATATTTGTACTTGTTCTGGAGTGACCTGAGTGCTTGTGTTATGTGGTGGATTCTGGCTCCCGATAGGCAGCTAACAGTAACCTTCTCCTTGTCCAGCCTAGTGAGTGGGGCATCAGTGTGCCTGACTATTGAGTCACCTATTACTAGTGTGTTAGGTATGTTATTTCACCTTAAGGGCTGCGATTGTGCGGCACATTGATTTTGTGTTTTATGTGTTGTCTGGTTTGTGACAGGAGGTGCAGGTTTTGAGGGTATCTGCTTTGGAGCTATCTGATGCTTTTGCAGGTTTTTATTTAGAGCCTCCAAGTATGATTTAGTGTATTTATGTGTATTTTTTGCCAGTGCTGGTTTAGTAGGTCTATGCGAGGCTGGAGGTGTGGTGCAAGTGTTAACTTTCTCCTCATGACTGTCTGTTCCAGTCTTGGGTGGAGAGACCTTAGCCTCCAATTTAGCTATATAATTGCATCTCTCGCATATGTTAGTGTTTTGTGGTAGGAGGAGAGGGCTGTCTGTGTACATGAGGCAGTTGTAACATTGCCTCAGGATACCCAGATTCACCAGCTGGACTGGAGAGTACACCTGAAGTTGCCCTTTGGTCATGCCTGAATAGTAGGGTGAGCTGCTTAGTCGCTTGGTTGGTGAGGGGTGGATAAAGAGCCTTGCCCTTCTGGGCAGTCAAGTGTCGGGGTATATTAGTGCTTGCTATTAGGTCTGAGCAAATGCTGGACTGTAGGATGCTTTTTGAGTGCTTAGGTTGAGAGTTAGACTAGTTTCAAGTGAAAAACTGAAGAGGAGACTTAGTGGAGCCGGGAATAATTTAACCCTAGCTAACCAGTGCTGCCCGGCGCACAAAACCATGCAAACGCGTTTTTTTATACTGCTAACTTCTGGGCTGGAACCACTCCTCCAGGGACAGATGGCTGCTCAAAGTTCCCCTCCTCACAGGTGAACAGAGAAACTTCCCTCTATCCAAGTAAGGTATGGGCAACTCAGAAACGTGTAACACAGCCCTGAATTCAGCACTAGCCTGAAAACTGGACTATACTAGCTTAGAAAGGCAGGAAACCAGAAATTGGTGCAAAAAATGCCTAATTATACCTTTTGGGGAAGATGACTTCCCCTGCAAATTACAACATTGATAACACTTCCCTAATAGTAAACCCAGTCAAACTCAGGCTGACAGTAACCTGAATTTTGATCATCATGTGTCCATGGTAGTGAGAAAATCCTTCTATGTGGCACAACTTATAAGTAAGAGCATGGCATCCAGATCTAAGGAGATCATAGTTCCACTATACTCAGCCCTCAGTAGACCAATTGAATACAATCCACCCTTTGGCATGTACCTGACCAGGCATTTGCAACAGCTGGAGCAGCCAACGAGGTTCCTCACTAAAATAAAACCGGGTGCAAATAATATGTCCTATGCAGACCACCTCAAATCCCTGTCTCTGTACATGGTCTCCTACAGACTTATGAGGGGCGATCTGTGCCTGACCTACAAGGCATTCTCCAATCTAATCCCATTGGATCTGCTATACATTTTCAATACAAATAGCACTAGAATTACCCAATCTAATCTTCATCTAAACTTCATTTGTGACATAAACAAAACATGTTGGAGGGACAGATATGTGTCTCAGAGATTTCCACTTCTCTGGAACAGACTCCCTATTCATCAGAAACAGAGCTCTTCCCTAAGGCTAGTTTGGACAAATGGATGAGAAGTCATAAATTCCCGCCTAGCTTGTCACCTATGGCCCTAATACACAGTGGCAGTCTGTAGATGCCCTAAGTCACAGTCATATACCAAAGCCATTCTTACCCTTGGGCATTGATAATTGGGAGAATTGGGGTATGAATGGCCAGGCTGAAAAAGGCTCTAAGGCCATTAGCCTAGTAACCTCCTATGTTCATATTCTTGAGCAAACAATTGAGAACCAGCAAAGTGAGAGATTAAATCTTTTTATTTGAGAAGTTTTAAAATCTGTGCTGCATGGGGAATTTAAGTTTTATTGGATCGTTGTGAGCATAAAAATATTAATTTCAGAGTGGTGGGAGAGGTAACTTGCACAGTGTGTGTGTGTGGGGGGGGGGGGGTATGTGTAAGTATGTTTATGTCAATATGAAAGATGATGGACTTTGAATGACAATAAAACTTGACAGTCTGACAAATGGACATAACACAAATGATTCATGATAGTGTTGGAGGTTGGCGATTAGCTTTAGTAATAACGTACATGACGGCAGCATCGTTTAGCTGTAGGACATACATGTGGTGGCCTTTCTGCTGAATCTAAATTCTGTTGGAAAGTAGCAGACTTCAGACTTCATTTTCTCTGTGTGGCCCTCACACCATCACAAAGGAAGCTTGACTATGTGGCCCATACCTCACAACCTGCAGACACTGAAAATAGGAATAAAGGGCCTCGAAAAGTCAGTAGATACAGCCACAAATCTGGACATCTGATTTTCATAAAATTTGTATACCAAATAGTACATAACCCTTCATGTTTCTAACAGGAATGTGAGGTACTACTGAGAAACACATATTTAAAAACAGAGTGACAAAAATTATGGAAAATATAACCACATTATCAAAAAGATAGTGTAAAATATGTAGACGTTAATGAACTGCATTATAAAACTCTACCACACAAGATGATTTATTTTTGCTTCTGAAAAGGGGAGAGGTAAGATGTGTGTCCTCATTCTTTAAATTATTGGTGCCACTAATATGTTGGTCATGTAGTTTGGCTGTCTATGTACTAGACAGCTTCAAAAGTCATGTGTGACTAGGGAGTTTAGAAAATTGTGTGGAGTAAATCAAGTCTGAAAATACAGACATTCCTCCAAAAATAGGAACATGATGTGCAAGGGTAAATTAAGCCCCCAAAATAGGAACATTCCCCCAAAACTCGGACAGTTGAGAGATCCGATGTGTTCCCCCTTTGCTTGTCGCATCTATATTACCCGATCAAATGTTTAGGTTAGCGAATAAGTAAACGTCGAACTGGTAATATTGAAAAATTAAAATAGCGAATGGCCGATTTAACATAGGGGAATGAATTCCCTCAGCCGCAAAAAAAAATTTAAACCAAAATGAAGTGAGGGGCTTCACCCCCACACCCCCTGATGTGGAAGGCTGTACCACCCACACCCCCCCATAACTAAATAAACCAAGTCCGAGATCGCCCTACAGTGGGGAAAGGGGCAAAATCTGCATAATAGCCAAGGGAATTCTTTCCCTGCATTAAATTGGCCGTTTGTGTTTCTTTGCTTTCGCTATTACCAGTTCAATGTTTAGGTATTCGCTAACCTAAATGTTCGATCAGGTAATAGGAACCCTACTTGTCTAATCAACTCTGAGATTGTGGTACCTCCTGGAAAATGGAGTTTCCCCTTCGGTGACCAGTTCATGTTAATAATACTATTTGTGCTTTACACATTTACTGAATGTCACAAATGTCCTACTGTCTATATCTTTCAGAGACAAAGGTATTGAAAAAAAATGTGCATCAACCAAATCCTAGTGACTTCAGCCCCACGAAGTACTGCAATGTAGCAGAATATATGTAAATAAGCATAAAATAAATAAATACATCCCGGAAAACCTAATCCTGTGTTAATTCCAGCAGGAATAATAACAGTTGCACAGCTTGCTTGGGGGGGTGTATTAAGTCAGTACACTGGTAAATAAAGGCTCAAAAGCCATCCCAATAGTTATAAATGTCAGGTAACTAAATAGAAAAATTAGGTCAGGTAATGGTTAAAGATAATTTTGGCTTGGATCTTGGTGTGGAAGCTGAAAACAGACATCAGTTTGCTGTTATGTACATCACTGAGCCCTGCCTTATGGATGAAGACAACAAGGTAAACTTAGCCATTTCACCACAGAAACACAAGAGGAATATAAACTTAGCCATTTCACCACAGAAACACAAGAGGAATACTTTAGAGGGTAGGGATATGGTGATCCAAGGAACAGGTCTCAGAAACATGACTGAGTGTCCACTGAGTTATCAAACAGTGTCTATGTCCTCCACTCATAGAAGATTCCTCATTTTTACATCAGCTCCATATTTAGAACACTGTCTGGCCTTGCATGACAGACAGTTGGGTATGTGGCTGTTTGCACCATGAGCTGCATAACCCTTATAGGACAGGTAAGTGGTTGTTTGGACTATAGACTGCATAACCCTTATAGGACAGGGAAGCCTGACAGCCTTATGAAGGTTCTTTAGTGAGTACAGCTTACATGAATTAAAAGTGAGGAAACCACTTTCAGCACTAATAAACATTGCACTTTTCCCCTCTGCTATGCAACCATGGAGTTGGTGTATATAACTTTGGGGATTTTGGGGCTGCTGTTTTAGAGGAAGTGGTTTTCATAAATTTTACTCTGCATAAATGACACTTGCTGAAATTACCTTGGCAAAGATTACATGAATCCCGTTACAGACTGAAAATAGCTATGGGTGGTCCCCTCCCTACTAATAAACAGCTAACTAGTATGACTGTATATTGATATGCACTAAATTGCTTCATGGGTAGCTTGTCGGAAGTTTTCTCAAAGATCTGACTGTGGCTGTTGTGTGTTTTATTGTACTGAAACAGAAACCACATGTTGGGCTTGCTTACAAGCTACTTGAATATGTTTACTACATTTACAGCACATTGCCTGTTTCAGAATTTATGAATGGCTAGTCACAGATACTGCAATGTGAATACATTTGTTAACCCAGTAAGTTAGTGGATTATAAAATTACTCTTTTCAGTTATGATACAGACAGCAAAAGCAATAGATTTCTATAAAGCATAAGCATTTCAAAAGCATGCAAAATGGCATAACGATTTCAAATACATAAAGTACTGAAAAGCTGAAAAAGAAAAAAAATATAAGCCAAATGATATAAAGATTTCAAATATATAAAACACTAAAAAACTATTAAAAAACTGTAAAAGAGAAAACACAATGAAAAAGAAAAAAAAATGAGCAGAACAACAATAAATGTACTTAACTGATGGAAAATACATTAAATGGAAGGTACACAGTGACTTTTTTTAGCAAAAAGTAATACTGCATGGGTGGTGCCTTTGCATGTGACAATGGATGTTGGAAACTGTGCACAAAATTTGATGCACAGTACTGTGTGTGAAAGCGCATGTGGTCAGAAATGAGTAATGAAATATGTGTGCAACATATCAAATGCAGTACTTGTGTGCTACATGTTAGTATACAAGTCACCAGTCTTGAGTGAGTGTATGATATGTTGTATATATGTGAATGCATGAAAGTTCAACCATTGATTCTGGAGTGCATATATGGCAGTCATTGCCCTCCTATGCATGTATACAAACGTTCAGTAGTGTATGGATTTTCGAATCCAGATATAGAGTGTAGTGCACTAATTACTGCGTTTATGTCTTGTAATGCATGAGGGCATTCAGCACAAAGTGGTTGAATGCCTGACTGCTACATATTTGTAAAAAAAAAGTTTCTCTTTGCACTCCAGCCATTTAAATTTTGAAAATGCACATGCACATATTTGCAGTGACAGAGATTTCTGTAGAAATGTTACAGTAGATGCGTGTGTGCATGCTTGTGTGTGCTTGTGTGTGAGTGCATTTTGTATGTTTTAGTTCGTGGATAGCAAAAGACTTCAAAGAGAATAACATATAAAAGCAAACTACAGAGTGCAACACCCCATACAAAATACATCTTAAGTATAATAACGGGTTTAAAAGTATACTATGTGTTAGGTCAAATACCGACTTACAGACTTTCTATAGAGAAATTCACAAGCACATATGCCCATAGCACATTGCATTTAAATCTACTGTAGTTAAGATTTTGTCAGTGCTAAAAAGTGATTCATTTCATACCTGTGCAGTCTGTGTGTTTAATAATATATAAAAATGTTCTATAATATCATATCTATATACATAGACCACTCTTTATGGACTATGGTAATGCAGGGATTATAGGGTGCGTGTGTGTGTGTGTGTGTTAGTCCAACACTCGTCTGGTGTCCTTTACATAGCTGATTAGTTATTATCTTATGTCCATTGCTTTTCTGGGGGGGTTGTCTCCCTACAATCCTAAACTGGTTAGATTAGGTAGAAAAATTGATGGGTAGGACAAGGAATAATAAAAATGTAGCCAAATTCTCAGGAATAATACATTTATATGTAGAATCAAAAACTAGATTAGTCACTGCTAGCCTGTGTGAAGCAGTTTCCCACAGAAATGTTCAGAAGAAGAAGAAAGTTTGTGACACTGGGAATTGAACAAAGTCACCTAATATCATTTTGGTACTATAGCCCTTATAGCAGCATGCATTTTGCTTCTTTCTTTCTAATGGATTAAGAGTGTAGCTTTTAACAGAATTTCAGACCAAGAAAAGAAAAACATTTTTTGGTCTGTGGGAAAACCAGACGTGCTGGCTGGAGGTGGAGCTTGTTTTCTGTTCCTGCCTTGGATGAATTTTCTGAGATAGCTGTGGTCTAGGCAGCCGAAAAAAGGAAAGCATGCGCTGAAGCAAAACACAAAGTCAGAGGGGTTTGAAGCTGTGAGGTCATACAAGGTGGGGGTGGTGGTGACAGACACTGGACAAATAAACTGGAAGCCGGGGGCTGGGCAGGGGGAAGCACTCTACAGGATATGCAAGAGAGAATCAGAATAGAACCACTCAAAACTGAGAAACATGACGTTGAAAGTAAGCCGAAGCTCAACAGAACTAATAAAGAAGTATTGAAACAGGCAAGAACACCAGAGACAACATATGGGAACAGCTGCAGTTCAAATCTGTCAACAACATGTACTTTTATATAGACACCTGAGTCCCAAAACCTAATGATTGTATCATCTATTTCAAGGGGCAGCAGCAACGTCAGACCACCTACATCTCTGAGGCAAGTTGTCATACACTGTGAAAAAGAACGTTATGTTTTGCTGCATACCAAAGAAAGGCTTGTTTTTGTACAGTTCATTAAGGATTTGTCTTTGAAGCCGTGGATATTTCATTCCCTAAACATGAGCTTCTAAATTCTACCTGAGCAGAAGCTTACTGTTTATAGGGGTCCTTTTGAATATGTTTACAGTACTGGGAGCTAAGAAGAGCTGTTTTCCCCGGAGTTCCCCTCATATGTTCCTGTGGTCTCTGAGACATGTAAAATGACAACTGGTTTTGTTTTCTCCAGAAGGAATTAGTCTGTGTCGTTGGTCATTATTCTCAATTACTGAGTGTCGTACATACCGGTTGGTTTTTGCTTTGGTCTGTTTTCCTGCAGTCTGGGATGTAACCTGCTGAGAGAATGAGAGAATTCTGAAATGAACAGGTGTGCCGAGCAAATAAACAGAGGGGGGGGGGAGGGCAGAAAGAGGGAATGAGTGAAGAAACTGGAATCTGTCACACAGTTGTAGTAGACATTTTCAAAAAGATCTTTTGATGTTTTTGTAGGCTTTGACTTAGAACCAGGAAAAGAACACAACAGAAGAAGTCGGAGACAATGGAGGGCGACTGCCTGAGTTGCATCAAATACCTCATGTTTTTCTTCAATTTCTTCATCTTCGTAAGTATCGCTTTGTCTGTAGACAGTTTTGTGTGTAAACGTATAGCTGAAGCTGAAATGTGAAGCAGAAGCCGTTATTTCATTTGTTTGTCATATATCCAAGTTTGTACATGTGAAACTGCAGATCGTACACTTTACTGCATCAGTCCCTGGGAGACGGAAAACTAGTTGAGCTACAGGTTGTCAGGATGGAATTCATTTGTAGTAATAGTGGTAGCATTCAGTATTTGCTAGTCCCTCTCCAAACTGTCACAAGTAGCTTTATATATTTTTAAATATTTTTAAATGCAAACATTACCTCTGAGGGCAGTCTAGTATTTATGACACCCCCTCATTACTCAGTCACTCTATTCCTTTATACAAGAATCAATGTTTGATCACTGAAATGACATGTCACAGTCTGGATGATGGAGTTCAAATTAACGGACAATATTTGCTAGAATTAATTTTGCACGTGTATTCTGTTTTCTAGATGCCCACCCACAGTCTCCCGCAGAGTGAAAATTATTCATGTCCCTTCAGAACTGTTTCTCAAATGAAAAATAACAGAAACACTACATTTACTTTATTACCTGCTACGTCTCTCTGTCAGAGTGAGAGAGCAAACACCACAATGCACATATGGTAAACCTTGCCCTAGAGGCCTACCCAGTGCCTGCTTTCAGCTGTAAAATCTTTTTTATTCCCACCATGCTGTTTACTCACACCCTCCTGACTTCTGAGTGCCTGTGGATACACCCATTGTCCAAATTACCAAGTCGTTTAGCAAAATCCATATGGCTTGTCCCGAAGATGACTATATTTTAGAGCAAATATTCTAATTCCATTAAATATACACTAAGGTTGCTGTAGCCATGTTTCAACATATTTGTGCCCTCTTTCCTGCTGTGAGCTACACAAGCCAGAGTTACAGCAGGCAGCCCACGCATCATGTAGTCACTCTGAAAACTGTGGCCTGGCCAGTGGTCGTACACTTCTCACTCTCATTCCCAAGGGCCATTCTGACCCATACAGTAGTAAGTTTTATTTTTTTCCATAGGTTAGTACTAGGCTAACTGCCCTCATGGGCCATTTTCAGCCTAGCCAATTACCCCATGTGAGAATCAAATCCTGCACCTTATGTTTGTAAGGTAAACACCTTAACCATTATGCCAGCCTCCCACCATTTACTTTGTCGACTGGGTTCCCACTAAGCCAATGGCCTCTTTCAGTGGATACCTGAGGTAGTATTTAAACTACTATGGGAAATTTGGCCAGGGCATTTGGGAACTTCCCCCACTCTTCCCGATAAGTGCATCATGTTATTTTATATCCACCTGAGTTACCACCAACTCGGGCAGATGGAGGCTCAGTTTAAAGTCCCAGCCATTTCATCTACTTAAGCATTTTTAGTGACTATCCATTTCATTTGCAGTCATGTGTATTCTATGTGTTTGTGTTAAAGCCTGACTGGATTTAGCCACATGCGTAATGAAATCTGAAATTTAAAAATTAGATTTAATTTAGTTACATACATATGTAAATCTGAAATGTATACCTGAGTTTAAAAAAGACTGCATTTAGCTACAGGCATACTTAAATCTAATATTTCTGTTAGTGCTAAAGATTAAAGTAGATGTTACTAACTTTTTTAATCTGCAGTTTGAAGCACACATTCTGATAGTCAAATACATTTTAATTCATGTAACTCTTTACTGGTGCATTTTGTCAAGTCTGTTAGAGTAAGACCCAGTATGACAGCACTGGAAGCAAGATGCACCCCACCCCGTAAATAAAGTAATTAAATAGTTTGAAATCAGTAATAAATATTATAAACCTATATATATACTGCCTGGGTAAAGAATAAAGGGAGTGATGATAAGAAATCACTGGAGGATGCACAAATGACCTGCAGATGCACATTGAAAGAAAGACTGGCAGAATTCATGGCAGACTTTCCTTTCTGTATTTTACAGACCCATTCAGTACCCCTAGGCATGGGTGAACATAAGTCAGATTTCGTCTTAGGTTTTTAGTGAAATGAGCAAACAGACAAGGACATATCATGCCATAAGGGAGTTTCAGGACACTTTACTAGCTGTCACGCATGTATCCCTGCTGCCATCTAGTGACTGATCAAGAAATAGAAACATTAATCCTGTATAAATTTATCAAACTTTAAGATACGTACTAAGGGAGTATTGAAAGTATACATGCAAGATGGCAGCCCAAACACTGGAAGTATTTAAGTGTTGTATGAGGTAGTTTGACAATCTGAAAAGGCACAGACAGGAAAAAAAGTTCAAACGCATTTTTTTTCCTTTTAAGGCAACGTGGTGACATGCAGGTTTAAGTTTGGATTTCCTGATAATGTTGTTAGCTCTACAGCCCCTGCTGAATCAGAACCCCTAAGGCTGCCCCTTTGTTTACTTCAATCAGATAGCACGGCCTTTCACTTTGGAAATCAGTTAGCTAGCATAGTCAGCAGGTAACACTGATCAGATTATCTGGAGGACTGCAGACAGTTTAAGACAGTCCCTTCAGAAGTATACACTTACGTTTGCGCATATATCAAGTCAGAAGAATGGACCTGGGTATGAATTCTTTGCTTCACATTTAATGCTGTAGTGACTGCCCCTATCAATTTAGACTACTGAGACTAGGAGACAGGGCCACCATCTTTGGTAGCACATTATCTGTTTCAAAAAAAAATGTGAATTCTTTGAATGATTTAATCTCAACCAGGGAGGGCAACAGAAAGCATATTCCAAAGCTTTGAAATGTTCACCTGAAGACAGCATAAACTGTTCACCTTTTCAGCAGAGCATATGAGTTTTCATTGTCTAGCTCCATGTAATTATTTTCTTGTTTATGGAATGTTAAGTCTTAGACAAGTTCCTTAATCCTACCCACAAACCCAGAATCCGAAGGTCACCAGTGATAACAGACTGATTCCTTCCCTAAATCTTGTCGATCTATCAGACAGTTTTAAGGTACCCAGGGTTCTTTTGTGTGTGTGTGTGTGTGTGTGTGTGTGTGTGTGTGTGTGTGTGTGCGTGTGTGTGCATGTGTGTGTGTTTCTGTAACTATTACACAAATGACATGGAAAACTAATTCAGATGGATTGCAAGACAAACAAAGCTTTTGCAATTCCAGTAGACTTTATTATGTGAAGATATCCATGAGCATCAAATGAAAAGATACCACAAGGAGTGCCCACAGAGCTGCTTTACTATTTATGATAGTTAATCAAGATAGCAGCCAGTCTGTAGTTAATATACAATAAGTCCTGCTATAAAAGCATGTGTGCGTCCAAATGAAGCAATCATACTTGTGAGGGCATGTGACAGTAATCCCTGGGATTCAAAACATGCCGTTCTGACTTATGTTTAAAAATTAAAAGTATAAAGAAAGGTTCAGGGTGAGAAAAAGTGTAAAAGTGGTAAAGACAAAAGACGGTGTAGGCATGAAGATGTAAAGTTTTATAAGAAAGAGCTGGGAATAAGTAAATAATTGGAGTAGTAAGGTGGAGACTGAGTGACTAACTTCTATGTGAGTATTTTGGGGATTGGTGGGCTGGTCACAAGTTGCTGAATAACTGCTACTCTCTGTTTGTAAGCTACAGCCTTTGCTGAACCTACACATTTCCAAAACATGTTGATGGCCTATAGTAGAGGCTGCTGCTTGGGAGAAAGTGAATGTATCCCAGAGGTACCAGAATACAGTAGGATGTAGTAATTTATGGAAGTGGTAAATTGTAAGGCCATGGTCTGTGAGGGCTAACCAAATGCTGTTATTGCTTAACATTAATACGTTGTTCAGTTGCTGCTAGCATTGCAACACTTTGCCAGCTCTCTGTGATCCTCCCTCTTCAGATTCTGCCATTTATTTTTTTAAAATGGGAAGGTAGCATCACAGCAGCAAGTGCTTCATTAGGAATGGGAATGGGAAAATGCTTAAAATGAGTTGTGTTTTTCTTTTTCCCTTCTACTTTTTGCCATCTTGATTTGGTTTCTCTGCAGCTAGGCCTTTCTCCCCTTATGTCTCTGACAAATCTGTGAGAACACTGTAGACAGATGGTGCACACTTCAAGTACTGCCAAATGCCTCGGATATATATATAAATATACACGCGCGTGTGTGTGTGTGTGTACATTTTATTACTTTTGATGTTCATTTTGCTGTGATTCACATAGCCCAAATGAGCTAATTCTCATATAAGTTGACCAGCTTGGGCTACTATTAAGACTCTTAACTGCATCACACGGATTTAGGCTTTACTGTTATTACTGCACAAGCTGTGTTCCTTCAGTTCCTAGAAGACATTTTGTTTTTGTCATCCAAAGTCAGTTTTGTGAACTTTGAGCAGCTATATCTTGTACTTGCTTTTGATGTATAGAGATGTTTTAATGAGATGTTCAACAGCAGCTGTTTCATCTCTTGGCTCCTAAAGGCTGCTACCTTGTGGCAAGCCTTATGTATATAGCTAAGGCCATTTCACTGAATTTATGTCACAGAAGGGACAATAACTAGAAGCCCAGCAGACCAGGGACCGAGTCAAGGGTATAATGTCTTTTTTTTTTTTTAATTTTACGTTTCACCTTTTGTGTTTTTCATCCACAGCACACAGACTAGATTGTGCTCTGTAGCAGCAGGTACAGTCTATTTATTTTATAGGTTCATAGGTAAGTACTAGGCTAGCTGCCCTTGCGGGCCATTTTAAATTTAGCCATTTTCTCTTCAAATATGAGAATCAGACTTTATGTCTGTGAGGTAAACACTCACCCATTATGCAACCCCCAGC
This sequence comes from Protopterus annectens, assembly GCF_019279795.1. Taxonomy (NCBI): domain Eukaryota; kingdom Metazoa; phylum Chordata; order Ceratodontiformes; family Protopteridae; genus Protopterus; species Protopterus annectens. The sequence continues at coordinate 1,502,442,010 of NC_056729.1, forward strand.
CCCTAACTTGCCTTCCAACCATTTCCCAGTTTCTATTGTATTCTTTTCACTGTTTATCTGTATTCCCTGATAGAGTGCATAGAAATTTAAAGACCATTTAGTCTTATGAATATTTACGTCCTACCAGTTCCACAAAAAAGCAGCAAATGACCCAAACCAGTAATAAAACCAAAACGCCATGCAGCGACAGGACCCGGAACAAACTGGCAGCAGTAATTGCAAATAAAACCGTTTTAATGAAGTAAAATACAAAAACACACTTTAAAACAAGCGCTTTCACCCGGTCAATACCGGGCTTCTTCAAAGTCAAACAGTTATGTACCAAACTGGTAAAATTTAAATAATAGTTTACTCAGTCACATGACAACGCCTCATTAAATTATTGAGTTGAATTAAATTAAATCACTTTCACGTTCTTTAAAAGGAACAGTGTACTGAAAATGTGTTGTTCCTCAATGTCCAAAAAATAGTGTACAATAATTTAATCCAACAATCTAGTCATCACAGGCACCCATGTAAAACACACCTAAATCACGTTGTAAATTGTTGTCAGTAGAATTCGTCCTACAATACTAAGATGAATCCTGATCAAGACATTCACTGGTAAAGGCAAACAACACAATCATTAAAGAATAATAATAATGTGGACCATAAAATAATGTATATTACAAATATCCATAACCACCTTAAACTATGCAATTATAAAATTATAAGCGAGCCTTTCTTAATTTCAAAACACTACCTATATTAATATTTTCATTTAAGCCAGGAGCTTTGCCTGCATCTAACTTTAGCTGCCAATATAATTCTCGGTATTCTAATCTGGTCTCCCAGTTACCACCCCTGATGTCAGGTTTTACTTGTTCCAAAACAATGAATTTTATTTCCATGTTGGTACAAGTCTGTGCATGCTTACAAAAGGCATTGTTCTCTTTGCCTTTCGAGATGTCATAAAGGTGTTTGTAGACCCTTCGTCTCAGAGATATCTCTGTTTTCCCCACATAAAAACTTTGACAGTGTGTGCATAGCCCCAAATAAACTACTCCCTTGACTCCACAATTAAAATATTTAGTGGAACTAAACTTAAATTTTCTAGATGGAATATAAATAGTGTTAGAATTAATCATAGCACTACACTGTTTACAATTACCACATTTGTGGGTACCTGTTCTCAAAATGTTTGCTGCATGACCAGATCTAACCTCCGTCTCAAACATTTCATTCAAATTAATGTCTCTCTTCCTTGTAAAATGGGGGTACTCGGAGACAAATTGACTTGTCTCTTCATTTAAAGTAAGTATGGGCAAGTAATTAGATATAATTTGTTCAACATCGTAAGAGTTGGCTGAAAAGGTATGAACAAAATTGTGGTTCTTTATTTCAGGCTGCTCTCCTCCTATCCTCTGATCCAGAGTGGTAGATGCCAATCCTAATAAAGGGAAATATTTATTGTCCCTGTTCTCGAACACTTCTTGGCTCATACTATCAATTAAAGACATAGGGTAACCCTTCTCTGTAAAAAGTGTCTTTAGAGTGTGTATTTCTTCTATAAAACTCTCAAGGGAGCTAGACATTCTAGATGCCCAGATGAACTGCCCTTTAACAATACCCTTTTTTGGTAAAAGGGATGTCCACTGTCATAATGGAGAAACGAGTTAGAAAACGTAGTCTTTCTAAATAACTTAGATTGAAAACATTGCTTGTCGTAATCTTTAAATAAACTCACATCTAAATAGTTGAGTTGGTCTTGGTCAAATTTATAAGTAAACTTCAAAAATTCCGTACTAGTATTAATATAATTAAAAAAATTCTTCCAGACATTCAACCGTGCCTCTCCAAAGCAAACATATATCGTCCAAATATCTTCTGTAGTGCACTATGTGATCAGACCATTGATTTACAAAAATATAGTTCTTCTCCCAATGGTACAACACAGTGTTGGCGTATAAAGAGGCACAGGGGGCCCCCATTGCTATCCCTTTCCTCTGGCGATAAAATTTGCCGTTGAAATAAATGAAATTATTTTCAAGAATAATTTCCATAAATTCCAGTACTAGATTAATGGTCTTATTCCCAAGGGCAGCTTCACTGACCAAGACTTCTCTAAACCATTCAAGACCTATTTTGTGCGGAATACTAGGGAATAACTCAACAATATCTATAGTAACCATAAGTAGATCAGTGTTAAACATTTTTTGATCTATTCCCCTTAAAAAATCCCAGGAATCTTTACAAATATTTTCGATAGAAGCTAACAAATTTTTTAAAACATGATCAACAAATTTTGACAGGGGCTCTGTAATACCCCCTACCAGTTCCCACCTCCAGGCCACACCTCATTTCTAACTGTCCCTCCACCATGTTTTATTCATTTGTTGGGGAAAATGTAGGCCCTTGGCTCTGGTCCTGGTAGAGCTGTTGAACTTATGGAGACACATGAAGCTGAGGACAACAGGGTCTTTACTCAATAAACAAGACAAAGATCTCCCCTTGAAAGCCTGTAGGAAACTGAGTAAAGGGATACAGCTTCCAGCCTGTCTTGAACGTTCAGGGACTTCATGCCTGCACTCTTTTTGGTTAAGAACCTTTGGGTATTTGTAATTTTTTGTTATGTTTAGTGAGTTATAACCCAAAAGGGGTACTGTACTCACTACTTGATTTGATCATTGTAGAGTATAAGGTAGCGATTACATCTTTAGACGGTGAATATATTCGTCTTGCATGCAAAAATCTAATTAGAAGGATTTCCTGACAACCATTGTGACATGAAGGTCTAACTTGAAGGAATTATCAACCCCATTTCCTAGGTCATTGACTACATTTTCATTTTGAAGTAGCATGTCTGGGTTGGTGGTTATCTGCCAAAAGGGAAAATGCTCCAGATTTTAGCATTCAGTTTGACCCCATTTTTAGTACACCAAGAGATTACCAGAGAGACTACTTGCTGTGGGGTTTGAGTATCAGAGAGTGACTTAACAATGGCCTCTAGTTTGCAGACATCAATAAACTTTGATAGCTATAGGTGTTAATTCTTTGCTTACAGATCAGCGAAGTAAAGGTATAAAACAAAGAGGTCCCAGAATTGACCATGAAGGATATCACTAAGAGCTTTCAGACATTCCGATGAGACCCCTGCATTGTGTGGGTTCTCCCTTTCAGCCACTTTGCGGTCTGTCTTACTATGTATGAGTCAATTGTTGATGCATTTGGTTTCTATAGAATTCCAGCAAAGCAAATGGAGTTGAAGTCCTTTTCCAGTTTGAATCTTACATTAAGTAATTTAAGTATGCTAATTATATGTTTTACAGGGGTGCCTGTCAGTAGATCCAACATGATCTACTAGCAGATTAAAGCGTGACTGTCCAATATCAGAAGTCAGAAGTACCAGAAAGTAGAATGTAAAAGCATTAGACAACATTATGGTATACGAAATGTTTCAGTTTTCAGGATTTGTGTTTATGTGCGAGTGTTTACGGGTTAAGGTTAGAGTAAAAGTTAGAAAAAGGAGCAGAGGTAGTATTATGACAGTTTACTGCATGTCTGTAGTGTGTCTGAGTATCATTTCTAGTGAGACCATTAGTGAAAGGATGTTTTGTAAGGGTGTATCTAGGCTTGGGATTAGGGGCAGGTATAGAGCATAGATACAGAGTTAGGGTTTAGGTTAACACATATGAGTAAGGAGGTGTAGGGGGAAGCGGACATTATATTTCCGAGAACACCATTTTACCCTGCTAAGGCATACCTGTCTGCTCTGGGTATGTCTCCCTCTTAAAGGGCCTCATTCCTGTACAACTAGAATGTTCTCTGATTGCTGACACTATATCACAATTATATATATATATATATATATATATATATATATATATATATATATATATATATATATATATATAGGGGCATATAAACTAGCATACAAAAGATAGAATGTTCTAAAAATCTAAACATGATCAAACTTAATGAAAACAAAACATGCCTTAATTGTCAGCCAGAAAAAAATGCTACTGCTTTTACCCTGTGTGCAGGACTTCTTTAGTCCTTCTCACATAAGAAAAGGGATAACAGATTTATTTATTTGTTTGTTTATTTATTTCTTTATTTTCTGGATGATGATTAAAGCTTATTTAATTTTCACAAAGATGAGCAAGCCGGACTGCATTGTGAGTTTTAATATGCTTAGATGTTTCTTATGTACAGGCCTGCCCTTTGATATTTCAAAGGGAAAGGCACTAATTGTGATCCATAGAACAACAAAAGTTATACGGAGTATTGTGAAAATGTATGCAAATTCTGACACAGCAGTGTCTTGTAGTTAGTATATATGAACAGGAAGACTTTAGTTAGTTAGATGTTCAGAATATAGAACTTTTTTTATGCCAAAGTGATAGAATAGTAAGATGATTACAGTGTGCTGGCATTACTTTGTGTGAAATCTGTATCTATCTATCTATCTATCTATCTATCTATCTATATATATATCTATATCACGTGTGTGTATCTGTATCTATCTGTATATCTGTGTATGTCTATATCTATATATATCATATCTATATCTATCTATATATAAGTATGGTTTACTATCAAAATCGTGAGTAACAAAAAAAAATGCTAAGTTGAGTGACTCGCAACACTGAAGACGGAAGACTAAGTAGGTCAGTATGTCGAATATCATGCAGATTATTTGAATTTGGCATTATTCCACATACTATTTCCCCCTGCACCTTTTACAACAGCAAGTTAAGTTCTGGTTGTCAGCAGTACGAACATACTGCAAAACACTGAGCCTCATGTTTCTGCAGGGAGGTAAGCCCCCCTGCACCCCCACACCCCCTGCAAATGATATATTCCAACTCTGGGATTGCACTACAGTGGGGAAAAGGGCAAATTTCCCGATCCACACTGTACCTTGCTCCCTAGTAATAAGGTCGATCACATATGTGTGAATGCACGGTGCATTCCCTGAACTGGAGACTCACATACATGAAGGTTCGGCTACACAAGATTCAGCCAACCATAATTCGACATCCCGTGTTCTTCAAATCTTCATTCGTTATTTTGATATATATACACACACACACACACACATCCAAATGCTTGACTTTCATATGGTCAAGACCATATGATCGAACATTTGAATGTTTGAAAATGTGAAAAAAAAAAGAAATAAACAAAAAAAAACTAAACACTGCTAGCAGCGGTCAAGCCTCCCTGCACCCCCCCCCCCGCAAACCCTGCTATTTAAATATACTAACTACAAGATCGTACTACATTGTGGTAAAGGGAAATCTTCCCATTCTACGCTCTTTGGAAATCCCCATTCAGACCGGTCGAGCTTTTTAAAATTCGATCATATGGTCTCGGCCATATGAAAGTCGAGCTTTTAAAAGTTCGGTTCGACCATCTGAAGGGGACCCATGTATATACACATATAGATAGATAGATATACACACCCACCCATATGTCTAATATATCTAGTTACATATATGCACCTATTTCATCATCAACCCCCTTTTTTATGTCTCTCTGTTTTCAATGACATGCTCCCACATTCTTCAACATTCATGCTTAACTGTCAGAGGTTTTCTCTCACACAATCCATCCACCTTTTTGCTGGATGCCCTAGTTTCCTCTTGCCTTCTCCCTGTATGTTCCAAGTCTTCTTCACCAGCTTGCCTTCTTTCCTGCACATGTTCTCAAACCACTGTAATCTGTTCTCTTTGACCTTGTCTGCAATTGGAGCTACTTTTGCTTCTGTTGTGGTGTCATCATTTCATCTGTCCCACAGTGTGTGTCCTATCACCCATCCCAGGCACTTCATTTCCAACACCTCTAGCTTCCTGTACTGCTCTGCCTTCATTGCCCTGGTTTCTGTATTCTACAGCAGTACTGGTCACACCACTGTCTTGTACACCTTAATTTTCAGCTTCTTTCACATTTCCCTGTCATACACTATCCCTGACACTCTGTGCCAGTTGGCTACAGTCCCTCTGATTCTAGCTTTGAGCTCTTCATTCAGACTTCCCTTCTCCTCAACCACCCCCACAGATATTTGAAGCTGTTAACCTGTTCCTATTGTCCTTTCTATCACATCTCTCAGCTCCTTTTGACTTCCCCATTAAAACTGTCTTATGCATACTCAGTTTCATCCCATGTACCTTCAGTTTTGCATTCCATTCCCCTAGCCTTTGTTGAAGCTCTTGCTTAGAGTCTGCCTGTAATGCCACATTGTCTGCATACAGCAACTTTGGTGATCTGTCGCCCCTAATGTAGCTCATCACTAGTATGAACAGCAGTGGGCTCAGAGCTGAACACTAATGCATGCCCACTGCTACTTGGAACCCCTCTGTATGACTAAACGTGTTTGTACTTCAGTCATTGGGTTCCTGTACACACCTTGCACACAGTGTTTCTGGGACCTTGAAGCACCGCAGGACTGGCCAAATCAGCTTTCATGAGACCTTGTCATATGCCTTCTCCAAGTTTAGAAATGCACAGCTGGACTCCTTCCTCATTTCTAGCTTATTCTCAGTTATCTGTGTCACTGCAAACATTGCATCAGTTGTGCTGCATCCTGATCTGACTCTGAATTGCTCATTTCCTATCTTACTTTCTACTGCTCTGCATATTCATTTATCACTCACCTTCTCCAGAACTTTCATGTCCTGTGACAGGTGTTTGATACCTCTATACTGCCCACAGTTGTGGATGTCCCCTTTGTTCTTGTACCCTGGCATTAGTGTGCCTATTCTTTAGTCATCTGGGGTATACCTTTCTCTCCATACTGCTATGAGTACCTTCAGGAGCCCTTTTTCTCCTATCTCACCCAGCACCTTTATCATATCTGCTGTGACCTCATCTGAGCCTGCTGCTTTCTCTGACTTAATTTTCCTTAGCGTGGTTCTTGCTTCTTCTGTGGTGTGCTCCTCCCCTGCTGTCATCGTAGGTTGTGTCTGGGGTAATAAAACTTATATGGGATTTTCTTCATTCAGAAGTTGTTGGAAGTGCTCCTTCCATCTGCCTTTGATGTCCTGTGGAATGGTGGGCAGGTTGTTGCTGACATCCCTTATGAAGGGTGTCCGACTATCTTCTTTATCTTTGCCTCACAGCCTGATAGACCTTCTTTGTGCCATCCACTGATTCACTTTCCATAAGCTGGTAAAGTGCCTCTGATACTTTTTTCTTTGCTATTGCAGCTTCTCTCTTAGCCTGTTTGTTAGCCAGCCAGTATTCCTCCCTAGCCTGGTCTGTCTTTTTTATCCCTCACTTTTTCCTGCAGTTCTTCTTGAAGTCTTGCCACATTCCATAAGTTCTATGCCAAGTTGGATTCACTTCAGAAGCTCGAAATACTAAAATCTCGAGCCCAAGAAGTGGAATCCACAAAACAATGTAAACTAAAAACCGCGAAATTCAAAGCCACGACTACCGGAAGTGTTGTATTTCGCGGTGTTAACACACACACACACACACACACACACACACACACACACACACACACACACACACACACACACACACACACACAATCACTCTACTACACTCAGCGCCCCCTACACCCCCCTACTTAAATATTCTCACTCCGAGGTCGCACTACATACAAACACACACAAAACACCACCAGACAAGCTACTTTCTTTTTGCACACACACATCACAGCAACAAAACACACTGACACACACCACAGCCCCTACACAAACCCCTTAACATACACACACACTTACCTGAATACATGACCATAGTGGAACTTTAGAAGCATGAAATTCAAAACCTCAGGTATTCGAGGTTTTGAATTTCGCGCTTCTAAACTTTCGCTATAATGTGGATTCGGCTTCTTGTGCTCGAAATACTGAAATTCAAGATTTCAGTATTTCGAGCTTCTGAACAGAACCCTTATATCTATATCTATATGAACCCTTATATCTATATCTATATTTATATCTATATCTATATATGTGTGTGTGTGTGTGTGTGTGTGTGTGTGTGTAGTATGTATATAGGTGTATGTCATGGCGGAGATGCCTGGGAAACTGAATAAGAACAAGTACTGCAGTTCCACATGTTTTTGTATGAACAGCACTTTAATTTTCAAATTATTGGCACTCACAATATCAGATCTTGTACTTCAAATAGGGAGCTGATGTAGTGAGATTCACATGTTTTGCCTCATTGTTCCCTCCTGTTGTATCTGTAACAGTGATGAATACACCTTTGAAGAAAAATTACTTTATTACAAAAAATATATATATATATATTTTTTCTTTGTCTCTTTTATTAGCTGGGAGGTGCCTTTCTGCTCGGAACTGGAATTTGGGTATTGGTGGATCCCACTGGATTTCGAGAGGTTGTTGCAGCTAACCCCATCCTTTTCACGGGGGTGTATATTGTCCTTGCCATGGGAGCCATGCTTTTCTTGCTAGGATTTCTGGGTTGCTGTGGCGCTATCCGTGAGAACAGATGTCTGCTACTTTTTGTAAGTGTTGCATTTTAATTCTGTGTTTTGAGATCATTGAGAAAGTGATGATGTAAGAGCTTTGAGTTTCTGGTGACTTTTTTGTTCTGTATTTTTCCCATTTACCACAGTTCATGTCTATCCTGTTAACATACACTCTTTCACAGCTGCTGTATTCTTCTATCTGCATTTCCAAACTAAAAGTAATACAGTGAAAAAGTGTAAATTGTAGTAAAACTAAAATCTGAAAGTCAAACTGAGACAGAAGGAATGTGTTTATAAAAGATAACATCTTGGGAAATTTACAGGGACTGCTATGAATACTGCTGACCATATACTCCTTTCTTCTGCATAAACTTGAAATGGACAGCACAGCGGGCAGTAGTTTGCATTGTTGCCTGACAGCAAGAGGTTCTCTGGTTTGATTCTTGGCTGGGCTGCCTTCTGTGTGGAGTCTGCATGTCCTCCCTGCATTTATGTGAGTTTCTTGCAGGTGCTCCGGTTTCCTCTGATGTTACAAAAACATGTGTCTGGAGCATTTATCCCGGGCCTACTCTGAAAATTGTTTCATTCCAATTCGGACTTTCCCAATAAACAAATGGTAAAATAAAATAAAATAAAATAAATAAATTATACTGATCAGGCAACAATATTTTATGAAATGTAGATATTCTGCTGCGGTGGGCTTCCGACTGAGGTTAGCCTTAAAAACAGACAACAAAGCGTCCAACATGAACTGTAAAACCATTTTAGGGAAGTATGTTTGTTTGTTATGGTTGGCTTGTGTTATGGATAGTGTTCAGTGCAGCCACTATAATAAGCATGTGATACTTTAGACATTTTGTGTTTTTTTTTTTATTTCATTTTATACTGACACTAAAAGAAGAAGACTGACACTAAAATCATTGTTTTAAGCTCCAACACGGTTTCCCTTAATCTCACATTGTAAATATGAATCATTCCTCTGTGTAATCATGCTGAACAAAGCTCCAAAATATACTGTGCATATACAAGGTGTAACATAACTGGGATAAAGTTACTGAGTTGTAAAGGAACCATGGCTTGTGTAATGCCCTAAATGGAAAAGGCTATTATAAATTAAAACCCTGACAAAGAGCAGTACTAATTGTCCATCTTTGAAGGTTTCTGTGCAGAGGATAATTGCTGGGATTTCTGTTTCTCGTACCTTTCAACTTCAGCACTTAGCACTGTGCACTCATACAGTACATGTATGTTGAGAAGTCATACATTACAGTAGGAAGACACACTTTGTGGTCCCCCACTTATGGTTTTTTTTTGTTTCATTTTGTTGCTGGAAAGTTATCATGTTTTATGCCTTAATCTTCTATAGCTTCATAGTTTTCCTGCAGTCGCTGTATCACAAGCAGGTACCCATAACAACACTACTTTTACTGTTTGGGAAAGGTGTAGCATATGAACATCCCACACTGCTTCGCTAGGGATGGCTTGCACCTGTCATCCCTGGGCTTTCGGATATCGGCAAAGGCTCTTGCCACCCCCATAGTGCCTTTTTTAGGCAAGGCTCAAAAGACAAACTCACCTCCATAAACAGCACAATGAACAAAAAACTAAGGGTAATGCTGCTAAATGCCAGTAGTCTAAACCTCAAGATGCATGCACGCGAAGCACTCCTCAGTATGGAGAACATCGACATATGTGCAGTGACAGAAACCTGGTTCAAGGCTCCAGAGAGCACCTCAGCACTACCAGGTTATACCTCATACCATGCATTTCGGCCCCAAAACTCGGACCAAACCACAAAAGGAGGAGGAGTATCCTTTTTTATCAAGGATACCCACACCTCCAGATTAGTGGCGTTGCACGAAGCATCGGAGTCCATCCATGTGCAACTAACAGTGGGCAAAACTACTTTGCAGTTTATAGCATGCTACAGACCACCCTCTCAAAATCAGGAATCCCACTCGGCTTTCCTGAAAACATTGGAGAACATGAAGATCTCTCCAAACACCATCATATTGGGAGATTTCAACTACCCAAACATAGACTGGGAGCATTACTCAAGCCCCAACACCCTAGCCCAAAGGTTCCTGGAATTTATAAACTCAAACGCCATGGAATTGCTCCAGACCAGAAGTGAATCACTCACTGGTAAGATCAGACCATAAACTAATCTCACTGGATATTCACATCCCGACCCCACCCCCTGCCCAGAAAACCACAGTGAAAAACTTCTCTAAAGCAAATTTCACACTCCTCAAAACCGAGGTTAAATCCTTCAAAGTCCCCGGGCCTGTGGAAAATATGGTCCAGACCGCAGAATCCTTTATAAATGCATTCTATGAACACCTTCAGGAATGCATGTATCATGCAATCCCAAATAAAACCAAGACCCAATCCTCCAAAGGCAGACGTCCTGTCTGGTGGACCCCAGCCATAAATAAAGTATACAATAGAAGGAGGAAGCTACTACATGACAGAGCAAAATCCCAAAAAGGGAAGGCATCTCTGATCAGTATTAGCAAAAAACTACGGGCACTCATAAAATCGTCCAAGGCCAGCTTAGAGAGAAAATTCGCACGGGACCCTAAAGATAATCGCAAGGCTTTCTTTAGTTATGTTAGGAACCTGGGTGGGAATTCCCAGATATGCTCAGAATTAGTCCAAAATGGCAAAAAATACACCGAACCCACAGACATTGCCAACATCCTAGCTGACAGGTTCAGCGCAAATTTCTCACCCCCCTCACCACCAAAAGAGCAAATATCCATCCCAGCAGAGTGCTGCCCCCCTGACATCTCAGAAGCTCAGGTAAGAGCCGCCCTCTCCAAAGCAAAAAACACAGCATCAATGGGACCAGACGGTGTCCCGGGTTGCGTCCTACATGAACTCCAAGAAGAGCTAAACCCAAACATAAAACTACTGTTCAATCTCAGCCTTACTACAGGAAATGTACCCAAAGAGTGGCGTACAGCAACAGTGGTCCCTCTCCACAAAGGTGGCGTCTCAATGGATCCTGGAAACTATCGCCCCATAAGCCTGACTAGCCTGGTCTGCAAAGCTATGGAAAGGATCATCATGGACCTCATAAATAAAGACATTGGGGACCTACAGACACTGGATCCTACCCAGTTCGGCTTTGTTAAGGGCAGATCCTGCCTCTTGAACCTGGTTGATTTCTTTGAAACAGTCACCAAGGCCATTGACGAGGGGAAGGCGGTCCACACAGCCTACCTGGACCTCGCAAAAGCCTTTGATACAATACCCCACTTGGGCATTATAGATAAGCTCACCAGCTTAAATATAAACCCCTATGTCACTAGATGGGTTGCAAACTGGTTCAAGGACAGAACCCACATGGTTAGAATTGCTGGAGCCATGTCAGACTCTAAACCAGTTACAAGTGGTGTCCCATAGGGCTCAGTCCTGGGACCTCTCTTGTTTGGTATATATTTCTCGGAGGTACAGGCCAACACGGAAGGACTGTGGCTGACCAAGTTCGCAGATGACTGCAAACTGGGTGCCATAATTGACTCCCCAGCCGACACAAGCATCCTCCAAAAGGGCCTCATAGAAACAGACAACTGGTGCCAAAACCATGGCCTCAAGCTAAATGCCAAAAAGTGTATAGTCATCCCCTTTGGCAAAAACAAAGTACCCACAAATTACCACATGGGTGGTAATCCATTAAGTACAGAAGAAGTAATTAGGGACCTGAGGACCCAAGTTGATAGCAATCTCTCATTTGACAACCACGTGGCCAAAGTGGTTAGAAAAACTTTTTATATAGCCCACCTAATCATGAAGGGATTCACATCTAGATCAGGGGAGGTCATCGTGCCTCTTTACTCATCCCTCATCAGGCCCATAATTGAGTACAATGCCCCTTTTGGGAGGTACCTCACCAGACACCTGCAGCAGCTGGAAAGACCCCAAAAGTACCTCACCAAGAGGATCAAAGGGCTCAAACAGATGCCATATGCTGCCCGGTTAAAGAAACTCCAGCTCTATTCAGTGGCATACCACCTGCTCAGAGGTGATCTGTGCCTGACATATAAAGCCATGTCCAACCCGGAATTAATGGACATGCTGCACATCAGAAAATCCAAATCCCATCGAGGTACGCGCTCGAGAGACTTGAACCTCAACACTGAAATAAATAGGACATGCTGGAGGGACAGATTCATAACCCAGAGACTCCCTTCATTCTGGAGTAAAATCCCAGTCCAGGTTAGGCAGAGTCCCTCATTGGCTCTCTTCAAGAGGAATCTTGATGAGTGGATGGGAGATTGTAGGTTTACCCCGGGTATCACTTCTGTGTCACTATTAGACAGAGGCACAGTATACTAACCTCGAAAAAGGGCATAGCAGAATTAATTTAAAATGGGTGACGAAAGCCAAACACACTCTGGCTAGGCTTATAAATGCCCTAGGGCAGATAGCCTAGTATGAACCTATGAACCTATGAAGTATTGACACTAAAGTATGAGGTGTTTCTCACAGCCCAGAAAAAGGCTGCTATAGGCAGTGACCAGAATACTGAGAGGTGGGAGGTCCCTTACATTACCCAGGGTCAATGCTAAACATATTGAAATAGATAAGGGATCTGAAAGCCAGACAATGAAAAAAAAAAAACCTTCTACAAAAAGTTTGTCCATGTAATGGTCTTGTGTTATTTTTTGAATTTCAAGTTCTTCCTTGATAAGTAAGAATTCACCATCTTACTCATTTTCAGCTGTGACGCTGTCCGGTTCGACTCTCAGCTAGAGCATCGTCTGCATGGAGACATGCATGAATGGGCGTACCTTCGTTGAAGGTTGTGAGTTAGGGCTGGCAACTCAGCATGTAAAAATCAACTGCCAATCATTAGCGGACCGGAGTTCCGCTGTGGCGACCCCTAACCGGGAAAAGCCGAAAGACACAACAACTAATTTTCAGCTGTGAGTGAGAGAAGCATCCTTAGGCAGACAAGTTTCCCACACAGTTGTTCCCAGAGCATAACTATAACCAGACGGGTCAGTGGTTAAAATTTGGACTGACATGTTGGGAGTCAAAGGATGTCTGCTGGCTAAAGTTAAGTAGACTTCCACAAGCTTTTATGCACCAAGTTGGCCAAAGGGTCCATCCCCAGATGTTGTGTGAGTCAGCCACTGGTTTCGTTTTGGAATCTATACAGAAATATACTTGTAGAACAAGACAGTGGCTTTTTGCACTCTGTTTTGTTGTTGTGATGGATTTTATGTGGAAAGAACTATGAAGTTTTAAAGAAAGAGAGTAGCAGAGGATGTAAGACTGACTAAGATAAAGTAATAGTGTGTTAGCCAAACAGTTTGAGTTCCATGTCTTACAAAGAATAGTTTTCCATAACAGAGGTGGCAGTACACCATTAATGTTGGAGAAGGTACAAGCTGCATAAGAACTATGTTTCAGTGTACTGACATCTCTGTGTCTTAATGACAAAGTAAAATTTAAATGTTTATTAAGGTCCAGGATGATTCACTGTTAATGGCAAAGTTGAAAAATGTCAATGTTATATTATTATGTTTTAATCAATGTATATGGCGTGATTCAATCTAATATTCAGTTGTACATCCTGCAATTTTGTAACATATAAAAAGAATCAATTATTGTTGCATTTTGTCTGATGACCTTATGATTTTGTTGTGCAAGAAAAGTGATTAGTTTTTACTTTTAACATTAAGTCTAATTTGGTCATCTTCAGAGATGTAGATGTAGTAGGCTCTTCTAGTGCCACTCCATGATCATTCTTATCTAGTGCTCAGTGCCATTCCATGATCTGTGTTATCTACTGTCCAGTGCCACTCCATGATCTGTCTAATCTAGTGCCCAGTGCCACTCCATGATCTGCCTTATCTAGTGCCCAGTGCCACTCTATGATCTGGCTCATCTAGCACCCAGTGCCACCCCATGATCTGTATTATCTAGCACCCAGTGCCACTCCATGATCTGTCTTATCTAGTGCCCAGTGCCACTACATGATCTGACTCATCTAGCGTCAAGTGCCACTACATGATCTGACTCATCTAGCGTCAAGTGCCAATCCATGATTCAGCATGTCTGAACTCTAAGATGAGGAGCAAAATAGGCCTACTTTTAAAAAGATGTAATGAGCCACTTGCTGTGTTTGTAGCAACCAGCTTGCTATAACTTATACTACACATGAAGTGCTAAAGCAAGCATTTAGAAATGCCTTTATGGAAATGCGTGCCCATATGACTACCATTGGTCAGTATATGCTGATTGTGTCCTCATTCTCTTGCACCTGGTGTGACTTCTTCCTTCTCCTCACCCTAGCTGTGCTTCTGGGCAGTTGTGATGTATTTGGCTCCTATTTACCTTATCCAGGGATTCTGTGGCACTGGGTGTTGCATAGACATATCTGTGACTGCAGACCTTACACATTTCCATTAGGTGGGAGAAATGTTTTCTCTTATTTGGCAGGGTTGGATTATTTTCAGTCGGGCCTGTGCTTCCCTGATTTGTTTGTGATATTTGTGGTTTTGTTTCTGAGAGGCATTTTATTCTTTGGGACTTTTTAGTTTATTTCAATTTTTCCTTCTCAGTGTCTGTCTATCCTGCACATAATCATAAATTTTTGACAAGTCAGATTTGGCAGTAATGGAGGATTTGGGCTTTGACCTTTTTATGCCACTCAAGGCTATAGGTTACTATAATATTCACAGGTTTGTTTGCATGCCTGAGGGTGACAACGTTGTAGAAGACAGTGAGGTGTCAGAGTGGACTACAAAGTCATCTTGATCTCAGAGAGACAGGAAGTTTTCCTCAAACCCTTGTCACTGGCCTGTACAGTGGTGGACAGGACACATCAGTCTGGTTTACTTCCTACAGCTGAAGCAGTTGCATGCCTTGATGATGGGTGTTTTGCTAGTGTGCTGTGGAACTAATCTGGTTTCTCCCTTATACAGAGGATGTGGAACCCCCGGAAAGGGAAGTGTCACATAAACCATCATCAGCAAAGTGCTCCTCACCCTTAAAACTCTGAAAGGGAAGTTAAGACCACGGCCTTTCCTTTTACCTGTCCAGTAATCCCTTTGTTCTAATTGGTGCAGCAGAGAAAGGGAGAGTTGATAGCAGAAATGTTATGCTTCATATGACAATGGAAATTCCCATACATCTTTCCTTAAAAGAAAGAGAAAAAGGAAAAGTCAGAGAAGGAAAAATCGAAATGTATTCCTATTACTTAAACTGGCCAACAGTAGCATGATTTATGGCTCCCTGGTATGCTGTCACAGAACATGCCAAAAAAGCCCCTCCCCCTAAGATGGACTGATAAACACCCCCATTTTAAGGTCCAACTGCTGCTTTACATACATTATTTATGTCAGATTTCTCAGTAGGAGAAGGCGGATGAAGGTATCGAGAAGCTGTCCTCTTGACAGTTGTATTCTGTGCAGTAATAAAGGTATAATACAAGTCCAATTTATTTATTTATTTATTTATTTTACATTTGTTAACCGGGCTGATCTGGCTGGATACATGTCCATTTTCAGCAGAGGCCCGAGGAGAAAAGCTCCACTATCAGAATAAGACAATACATTTACAAAAACATTTCTAAATTAATACTAACAAAATGTACTGAGACAATATACAGTTTACCTGGACTCATCTGAGTAGGTAACAAACAGAGTTCAGTTAAGTGGCTAAGGAGATAAGCTCCAGCATCTAAAATACAAAGTTAAGTTAAGAGACATCAATAGTCAAGTTAAAAAATATTATCGTTAGTCAGTAGTCATGATATCAGATTAGGAAATTTGCAGAAGCAAGAAATCTGTTGGTATCAAGTGTTAAAAGAGCAGGTTTGGCAGTTTAACAGGTAATTAAGTAGTTAAAGATGAGGAAAAGGGGAAAAATAAGGTAGACAGAAAGTGGGGATAGAATATAATTTGATTGGAAAAAGTATTATGAGTTTGGTAAAGGGTGGGAGTGTCCAGTTGGAAAAAGGAGAGGGTGGAAACAGGATAGTGATGAAATGCCAAGGTAGCAGGATTATAGGAGGTCAGCTAAAGGTAGAAAGAGATGGAAAGAAGATGGCTAGAAGGGAGGTAAGCAAAAATTGAGAGATAAAAGAGTGAAGGTCCAGTAAAGGGGCTGATGAAGTCAGTCTAAGTTAGAACGGGAGTGGAAAGAAATACACAAGTAGCAGACTGGAGAGAGTAATAAAGAGTGCTGAGCTCAGTCAGGATTGGAGCAGGGACATAGCCAGTGAATTAGTAGGTGAGTTTTTATCTGTTTTTTGAAAAGGTGACATGAGGTTAGGGAGGTCAGTTCTGTGGGAAGTTTATTCCAGTAAGAACCGATAGTGTTTGCAAATAGGGAATCACCTGATTTGTTATGAGATTTCAAAGTAGTAACTAGTAGCTTGTTGGCTGATCTAAGTGTTGTGAGATTTTTATAAGGTGTGATGAGTTTATTTAGTATGGGTATATTGGAGGAGTAATGAAGAATTTTAAAAGTGATGATCAGTTGTTGTAGGAGTATTAGGTTTGGGAGTTCAAGCCAGTTTAGTTTCTTTAAGTTAAGACAGTGGTGAGTTTGGAATGGAGAGCCAGTGGCAAATCTGGCTATACTGTGGTAGGCAGTATTCAGTTTCTGAAGATTAGCTTTAGATAAGTTGATAAAGGAGGGAGAGGCGTAAATTAATGTAGAGATAAGGTGAGTTTGGGCGAGGGCTACTCGGGAAGTAGCAGTGAGATAGGGCTTTAGCCTGTATAGGGCACCAATCTTTTTATTGACTGTCTTGATAGTTAAATCAATGCGATAGTCAAAATTTAGCTGGTTGTCTATGGTGACGCCTAGCAGTTTAGTGCAGCTGTCAGGTTTGATGACAGTGCCATTACAGGATGTTATTGAAAAAGAGATTGGGGTGGATTTACAGGTTGGGGTAAAGAGTAGTAGTTTGGTTTTTTTGGGATTTAGGAGGAGACAGATATGTTTAAACCATTTTTCTGCTGCAGTGAAGACTACTTGGGTAGCAGAGTGGAGTTCTGCTGGGGAAGAAGCAGAGCAGATGAGAGTGGAATCATCTGCATATTGTATACATGTGGATGTTGGGAGGGAATTGGGCAGATTATTAATGAAAATAGAGAAAAGTAGGGGACCTAGGATGGATCCTTGTGGGACTCCAATAGTAATTGGGAGTTGAGTGGATAAATGGCTGTCCCAAAGGACTGCTTGTTTACTATTAGTCAAGTATGAGTTGAACCACTGTAATGCTTGTGAATCCAGAGATAGGGATTTTAAGGTAATGAGGAGAAGTTGATGGTTGACCATATCGAATGCTTTTGAGAGGTCCAAGAATAGTACAGATGAGAACAGGTTGTTATTTCGGTTTTTATTTATAGTGTCAGAGAAGGAGAGAAGGGCAGTAGTAGTACTGTGGTACGGTCTAAAACCATGTTGAGAGTCTACAAGCAAGTTGTTATTTAAGAGATAATGTAGAAGTTGATGGTGAATGCAGCGTTCCATTATTTTGGATAGAGGAGATAGAAGGGCAATAGGTCTAAAATTGGATAGTACGTTAGAGTTCCCTCCTTTATGGAGTGGAATGATATGGGAGATTTTCCAGCAGGATGGGATTTTGGATTCTGTTATGGTTCTGTTTATTAAGATGGAAACTGGGTAGGCTATTTCGGTTGCAGCTAGCTGAAGATATTCAGCTGGAAGTTTGTCAGCAGAAGGGGTGCAGGGTTTTAGTTTAGAAAGTAGTTTCCGTATATAGGTTGTTGAGACGGTCTCAAGCTTTAGCGTGTGGGTACTGTTTAGAGTGGTGGTAATTTGGAGGGAAGGGGGGGGAGTCATGGTGCTTGCAAGTGAGTTGACTGTTTGAGAGAAGAAGTTGTTAAAAGTGTTGGCTATGATGTTAGGTTGGGTTTGTGCTAAGCTAGCTGGGGTAGGTGTTTTGGTGTTGCCTGGGTGGAGTAGTTTATTTGTTCCTGACCAGAATGTTTTTGGGTTTTGGTTTTGGTTTTGTTGATATTGAAAGTTGTAGTTTTTTTTATCCAGAAAGATAAGTTTCTTTGTTTTGTTTCTTAGATGTTTGAAATTTTGATGGTCAACAGGGCTTTTTGTGGACCTCCATTTAGACCATGATTTATTTCTAGCTCTCATAGTTTGTTTAGTTGTAACAGAGAGCCATGGAGCTGCTTTGGAGCTGACTCTGACTAATCGGGATGGGGCATGCTGGTTTAGAATTTGTAGGAAGGTATTGTTGAAATGGGTTACTGCTTCATCTATTGGGAGGTATTTTAGAGTTGACCAGTTATATTCTTTGAGTTCATTTTGAAAGGATGTTAGATTGAATTCTGTTTTGTTATATTTGGTACGATAAATAGTTTGCTTGGGATTATTGCATTTTTGTTTGGTGATAAAGGTAAGGAGGTGGTCGCTGATATTGTCAGGGAGTATTCCTGTTTTATAGGAGAGGGGATTGTTGTTGGTCAGTATCCAGTCTAGAATGGTTTGTTTGTGGGTGGATTTATGTATTCTAGTAGGGGAGTTGATGGTTTGGTGAAAGTTAAAGAGATTAAGGTGTATGGTGGGTTTGGGGGATATGCAGGAGCTCCAGTCAATATTAAAATCACCTAAGATTATGGTTTCCTGGGGAAAGGTGCAGGAAATCCAGCTTAGGATATTTTCTAGGGTATTGATGTTCTTGCCTGGGGGGATGTAGGAACATATTATGTTTATAGCCTTGGATTTGTTAACTTGGAGTTTGGTGCAAAGTATTTCAGCATTTCCTGGTATGGGGGGGAAGGAGTCAATTAAGGCTACCTGAAGTTGGGATTTGTACAGGAGGGCCACTCCTTCACCTTTTTTATTTGGACGGTCTTGTCTTAAGGTACTATAGCCTGGGGGAGTGAATTCATTGTCTTTGGTACTGGGTTTAAGCCAGGTTTCAGTGAGACAGAGGATATCAAAGGCATAGAAATCAATTAAGGCATGGAGTTGAGTGACTTTGTTGTTAATGCTACGAATATTAAGGTGAGCAATAGAGAGGGAGTCAGAGGAAAAGGGTGGGTTAGAATAGTTGGCAGTTTGGTTTGAAGGGCTCTGATTGTGGAGGGTATTGGGGCCAGGGTTGGGGTGGATGTCCCCATGTATAAGTAAAAGAGTTTGTGGTGGTTGAAGGACCTTTGTGTATTTGAGTGGTATTAGAATAAGCCGTTTGGAGGTTGTGAATTTGTAGTGGTGGGCTTTGTGGTAGAGAGGGGGGAGGTAGGGACAGGTAGATAGTATATTAATATGTGATTGGTTGGGTAGAGGAAGTGTAGTTGTAGTACGTTTGGCTGATGAAGGAGTTTGGTTAAGCCTGAGATTTTCATAGGAGGTAAGGGTGTAGTAGTAAAGCAGGATGTTAAGGAAAAAAAGAGGAAAGAGTGATTTAAGGGTTAAAGGCATGTTTTTTATAGAGTATGAGGCTAGTAATTATAGGACTGCACGGTTTGTAAGGATAGGGTGAGGCAGTTTGGAGAAAGGGTGTGGTTGTAGGAGTGAGGAGTTAATTGGTAGATGTATATGAGAAAAGTTATAGGTTGTTGGCTAATTGGGGGTGTGCCTAAGTAAGTATAAAGGTAGGACCCCTGGGGGTGGGTGGGAATTGGGGGTAGGGAGGGGAGCGGAGTGAGCGTAGCGAACGGAGCGGGGAAGAACAAGACGACCAGTTGCAGAAAACAATCAGGCAAGAGGAAGAGAAATAGGTGTAAAGGTAAGGGTGAGTTCAACAGGTTGAGGAGACTTATTATGATAGGTGGGGGGTAAGTGAAATAGTAATGGGTAAGATAGAGGAGATGTTCTAGAGAAAAATGTCAGGTTGGATCGATAGGAAGTGCAGTAGGATATACTAATAAATATGACTGTAGGATTTGTAGTAACAAGGGCGCCACCTTGTGGCCAGGAAAGGAAAGAATATCAGACAGAGCACACAGGGGGATTAATAAGGACAAAGGCAAACAGAGGAGGGAAGGAGAGAGGATAAAAGGCCAGTACTAGAGGGGGGGGGGCTGCTGGTTTACCTGGCAGGGGTAAAAATATGTCCTGGTGAGTAAAGTTAATCAATACAATGATAGGACATACTTTCCAAAATATATCTGGGAGGACAGTCTTTGTTATAAGGATGTCCAATCAGTTAGCTTACAGGTGATTCAGATGGACACAAGGCATCTCTGGTGAGAGTATACACCCTGCGGGTCCCTATTAAATTGTCAAACGTTTCAAAGTTCGAATGTCATATGGTCGACACCATATGATCAAACTTTGAAAAGTTTGAAGGTGAAAGGCAACAGCTCCATATGCGCAGAATGGGAAAATTTCCCTTTTCTGCACTGAAGTGTGGTCTTGGAGTTGGTATATTTAAGTAGAGGGGGTGTGGGGGGTGCAGGGGGGCTTGCCTCCATGCTCAGAGTATTAAAGTAAGTTTGTTTTTCGTTACTTTTTTATTATATGTTCGAGGTGTCAAGTTTCGCTCATAGGTTGTCGAACATATGAGGTTCGAAACTTTGAAGCTTTGAATATATAATATAGACCCTATCCAACCCAAAGTATGCATGTGTGTCACATAAATAATCTGTGAACCAGTTAAGTACAACAACTAAGACACTTACAAGGAGAAATTAGCAGTGCTGAAAGAATTGGGTACATCTACAGACACTGCACCAATTGGGAGGCCTTTATCTATGACGTTAAGTGCAGAATCAGTGATTTTAAAGTGGGTAATGATAGAATGTCTTATACTGTGGTATTGTTGAATGCTTACCAGGCTGTCCATATCTCACCAGCCATTCCTGAAGCTGAACATTGAAAATAGTGTTTTATTCAGGTTAGGGGGTTGGGGATTAGATTAATGGTTAGAGTATTTATCTTACAGACACAAGGTACAGGGTTTGATTTTCAAATGGGACAACTGGCTAAGCTTAAAGTAGATCACAAGGGCTCTTAGTTTAGTACTAGCTTCATCCGTCCATCCATCCTCAACCCCTTTTCCCATTTTGCACATGGGGTCGGGGTGTCACTTCAGCAGTGACAATCGTCTTGAGCCACGGTTTACACTGCTGGGTGGCTAGCCCTCCCACGGTAGTTCATTCCTTACACACACTCACACACTCTTACCTACGGCCAATTTAGAGTGTCCAATCCACCTACTGCATCTTTCTGGAATGTGAGAGGAAACCAGAGCACCAGGAGGAAAGCCATGTGAATGCAGGGAGGACATGCAGACTCCACACAGAAGACACTCCAGCTGAGAATCGAACTGGGGAACCTTTTGCTGTGAGGTGACAATGCTAACTGCTGCACCACCACAGCCACCCACACCACCACGGCTACCCAAGTAATAAGTACTAGCTTATAAATCTATAAATAAATACAAACCTTAGAAGGGTAGAAATGTGTCCCTACTGTCCAGGTTTAGTAATGCATAGAAGAGTACATAGGAAAAGTTAAAAGTGGATTTTTATTAAGGGCGTGACACTCAGTGTTTTCTTAAGGTTATAAAAGGTCTGAAGTGTGAGATTCCTTTTAAACTGAATGTATGATGAAATATTTGAAATGGAAAATAATTATTATGACAGATATTAAGTCTTGAATAACATCTGACTTTGAACATCATAACATCACAACTACGCAGGTAAAAGCTGCACTCTCTAAAGCCAAAAACACAGCATCCATGGGACCGGACAACATCCCAGGATGCATTTTACATGAACTTCAGAATTAACTGGCTCCCCACTTAAGCACCATGTTCAATAATAGCCTTGCATCAGCCTTTGTGCCCACTGAATGGCGCACAGCATCAGTTATCCCACTCCACAAAGGGGGAGCCACCACTGATCCCGGGAACTATTGACCTACTAGCCTGATGAGCCTGGTCTGCAAGGCCATGGAATGTATCATCATGGAACTCATTAACAAAGACATTGGTAACCTCCAAACTCTGGATCCCACCCAGTTCAGGTTTGTAAAAGGCAGATCATGCCTCCTGAACCTGATCGACTTCTTTGAGCCAGTCACCAGAGCCGTAGATGTGGGTAAGGTGGTTCACACAACCTATCTTGACCTCGCCAAGGCTTTCAACACCATCCCCCATTCTGGAATTATAGAGATAAGCTCACTAAACTAGGTATAAATCCCTACGTCACAAGATGGGTTGCCAACTGGCTCACTGACAGAACCCACACTGTAAAAGTTGCAGACTCCAAATCTGACCTCAAAGCAGTGACAAGTGGAGTACCACAGGGTTCCGTCCTGGGACCTCTCCTGTTTGGTATCTACTTCTCTGAAATACAGGCTAACACAGAAGGCCTCTGGCAAATGAAGTTCACAGATGACTGCAAACTAGGAGCCATAGTCAAGTCCCCAAATGATGTGGACATCCTACAGAAGGGCCTCGCTGAGACAGATACCTAGTGTCAGAGCCATGGCCTCAAGCTCAATGCCAAAAAGTGCAGTGTCATCCCCTTTGGTAAAAACTCTGTACCCATGAACTACCACATAGGCAGCAATCTACTTAACACCAAATGTGCAATAAGAGACCTTGGGACCCAGGTGGACAGTAGTCTCTCCTTTGATAGTCACATCGCCACAGTAGTCAAGAAGTCCTACTACATGGCACACCTCATCATAAAAGGGTTCTCATCCAGGAAAAAGAGGTCAGTGTTCCTCTCTACTCAACACTCATTAGACCCATTATAGAGTACAACACCCTTTTTGGAATGTACCTCACAAGACATCTGCAGCAGCTGGAAAGGCCACAGAAGTACCTCACAAAGAGGATTACTGGCCTCAAACAAATGCCCTATACTGACCGTCTCAGAAAACTCCAGCTTGACTCCGTAGCATATTGCCTACTCAGAGGTGATCTCTGCTTACCATATAAAGCTATGTCAAACCCAGAGCTGTTGGACATGCTACACCTACAGAAATCCCAATCCCTCTGAGCTACACTCTCTAGGGACCTAAACCTTGTCACCACAATAAACAGGACATGCTGGAGGAGTAGATTCCTGTCCCAGAGACTTCCCATACTCTGGAACAGGCTAACCATCTATGTCAAGCAAAGTTCTTCATTAGCACTCTTCAAGAAAAATCTTGATGAGTGGATGGGAAATAGGAAATACACCCCAGGGATCACGTCTGTGTCTCTGCTCGACAGTGGCATAGGAAAATAACTTTCTTGGGTGGCATAAGCCAGGGAACCTTGTTGGCTAGGCTTATGTAGGCCCTTGGGTCGATAGCTTAGTACCTACCTATGAACCTATGAATCTGTTGCAAGTATGAAAAATTTTATTTCAAGAAAAATACAAAGCATTGCACATCATACAACTTGTCTGTTATTCTGATGAAAGTAACAAACATCTCTTTTGGTTTCATTACATCTAAGTAATTTGGGATTCTAATACCCCGATGGGAATAGACTCCATTCCTAAGTCAAAGTATGATTAAAGTTTGTGAAATTAGCATTGTTTCATTTTTGATGTTAGCCAAAAGTGCTCTTCCCAGCACCTGCAATGACTCCAGAATTGATTCCTCCTGCAATTCATGTGGAGTTTCATATATCTGTAGCATATCTAAATAAGACAACAGATTTTATGACATCCATTGCTCTTACTACTATTGGAACTGCCCAGGTGTCCTTCTTCATTGCCCTCATCTCTGCCTGCAAATCCTGGTATTTTATGACTTTGTGTCTGTCTGTACTTAAGACACTGTAGTCACTGGGTGTAGCAGTTTCAGTGATCAATGCTACTTTTGTCTTCTTTTCATGGACTACTCTATCTGGTTTTCCTGCATCTATTTTTTGAACTGTTGATAATGGGTGATCCCATGTGATATATATATATATATATATATATATATATATATATATATATATATATATATGTATATGTCTTCCTTCTCTATAAAAATGTGTGGCTCATGTTTCCAATGCTTCTCAGCTACTTCAGTACTGGATTGTTGGCACAATCCCCAGTGCAACAGTATTGCAACATTGTTATGCTTTTCAGTTTACAGACCCTCTGCCTTTAGTATATCACACCCAGCAACAAGATACATGACTGTTCCCAGTTCTGTTTTACAGAACCTGCATTTGTCTGTTTCTCCCACATGCTCAATGCACTTTGTAAACCAAAGTGAACACAGTCCACTGTCCTGGGCTGCATCTTTTGGTTTAAATTCACCTTTCCTTTATCCATTTGTCAGATCCTGATCCAATGAACATCCAAAGCAGTGAATGCTATATAAATTCAGATCTAGTGTAGTGAAGGCCTGACAAAACTACTGTTAGTGTGATTCCAGACTCAAGTACTTTGAAATTAAACGTGGTCTAATTTGTTATAGCACAGTGTGGTTATTCTGCTAATTTCCATTCCTTTTTGTCTTTTTAGTAGTGTTTATTCTTCAAAAAAGAAATGTTCAAGTCAGGTCATTTGGTATACAACTGCTATGGTAATAAGCCATGTACATGTTTTTGTTGTTGTCTTTCATTTAAAATGCATGCAGTTTGGCAAAACTATGTAATTTTTAGTGTGTTCAATGCAGAAAGCTAAGTAAATACATTTAAGCCATGTATATCTTGATAAAGGCAATATGTGTTCAACAGCAGAAGCATTTCAAATCTAGCTTAATTTGTTTCACATTTCATTGCATGCTTAGATCCATTGTGAATGCTTTATTTTGCTGCTAAAAGTGGATGGTGCATTGTTCTTAGTAGTATCTGCTTTTCTAGCACTTGGTTAAGTCACTCTTGCCCATCGGTGTAGAGTTTTTTTCTGATAGTAAAGCATACAGGATGGCTGGAAGGGTGAAACTGAGATAGTGATGGCTGGGTACATTGTAGTTAAGAGAAGTATTCTGTTGTTTAAATTCCATGAGTGCAAATGTATTTTCTGTAAGGGGTGATTGTGCCTCTGTGTGTGTATGAGAACAGTATTCAAGTTGGAATATGTTTTAAATGCTGCCATATGTGTTGCAAAATATATGGGTTTTGAAAGTGAAATTTTTTTGTAGGGGGGCAGTTTTGTGAAAGTACAGCTGGTGATGTCTTTGGTATGTGTGTGCTGTCTTGAGGTGAAACTAAGGAAATTTAAGCAATTATGCAATAATGGCTCTTTACTATTCAAAAACAAGCTCACTGATTGGACAACCCAACCAGTGTGTCCACTGTAAATCAAGCATAGCTGGTCTTAGGCATAGGTCAACTAGGCAGCCACTTAGGGTGCTACTCTAGCAGGGCTGCTTTTCCAGTATTTATTTGGTATAGGTAGACCAGAATGGGGGCACCTGGAGGTGTGGCACTGTGAAGCCCTTTTGCCTAGGGCACCAGCTGACCTAAGACCACTCCTGAAATCAAGAATATAGCAATAGAAGAAAATCTGGCCTCTGAAGTACCATGGACCTGCCAGACTTTCAAATGGCATATGATAGATGACAGAGGAAAATACGAGAAAGTCAGGTACGTTCTGCAAAACTAAAGAAACAGAAACGTACCTGATTTTCTTTGCATTTCTGCAATGCCCCTCATAAAATCAAGATGAAACAAACAACACTCAAGGAGTTAACTACTCTCAAGAAGTGAAATAAACTGCAAAACAAACTCCCAAACAGCGGACCACAGACAGATTTATTTAGGTAAAAACTCACACTAGCACTTGTTGCAGTCCCTTGTACAATCTCTTTTTTTTAAAACAGTATAAAAACAAGCAATGGAGATTTGCTTTTCTCTTTTGTTTCTACTGCATTGCATTGATGTATGCTTCAAGTGTGGGAATGCAAGTGCCATTTGTATGTATAGTAGATCAGCATACAGAAGACAACGAAAAAGAAGACTTAAATACGTTTATACCAAGAAATTATTTAAATAAAGTAAACAATTTCTTTCCTCATTAACAACTACGTGCTGTGGAATGTCACACCTTTAGCACCCTACACGTCTTGTATTCCAGAGCATTTTCTGAAAAGACAAATTAAAAAGTGTAAGATAAACAAATGTAAATATTTTGTAAACAATAAAAGCTACTACAATTGTACAAATAGCCATCTTATCTGTAAGAAGTATTCTTTGCAGTGATAACAGTCAATGTATTCATAACATTTTCTATAAGTACTGTAATATATTATAATTCATGCAAATTCTAAGTTATATTTTTTCTAAACTTTCACAAATACATTTTTGTACCTCGAAAACTGTATAACCTAGACATGTATCGCTAGAACATTTTTGTTAACCAGTCCTAAGCTTTCACTTGACAATAAAAAATTCCTTTACAAGTGCATAATTATTGAGATATTTGCAGAAATATGAACACATGTTTAATTGCATAATTAGCAGTACAAATAATATTGGATATCTTTCAAGATGTACAACTAACAGTGCAAATATTAAAGACTGTTTTCTTCAGCACCATCTAAAGTTTCATCTAATTCCATTCAAAAGTTTGCATGTGTCCTGTTTTTATTAAGTACATATAGAAATATTGCTTATTTTCATAATTAGTAACAAACAACTAGCAATATTTCCAGGACAGTGTGATGTAAACCAGCATTTTTAGTGAATTGTCCTGTCTCCCAAACTGGTGTTTCACATGATACACCTCAATGAAATGTAGGTCTCTCAGTTATAAATATATGAACATAAATCTGAAAATATGAACAATAGGTGGCAAAAAAGATTAATTTCTCTACTGCAGGACATCTTGCACTAGCAATCTTATTGTCATTTTGATAATAACCATTTGTGTTTTCTAATACTGTCTATTATTAGCTGGTTCAGCCATTTAGTTAAAGAAGTGAGACTCAAAAAAAAAAGTTCTGGACACCATAAGGAGGTATGGGTGTGAACTGGAAGGATACAAAAATAAGAGTTTTAAGCTTGAGTGAGTTAAATGATGTCATTGTATAATAGCAGTAGCCCAGTCCTGGGCATGGCTATATCAGGATTTATCCATGGTAATCTGTTCTTATGTGTGGGTATATCAGGATTTACCCATGGTTGGCTTTGTTTAATCACTCTGGCTTTGCCATTATGATCGAACCATACCCACCATGGGTAAATCCTGATATACCCACACACAGTCATGGAGTACTGCTCAATTATAGCACAAAGAAGTAAACTTCAAGCAAGTGAAAATACAACAAGTTGTGATCAAGCAGTTATAACCCAATCAAGTAGCCATATATCACACACATGGAAGTCATGCTTTGGGGTGTGGATTGCTTATGCATGTTGAATATAAACGTAAGCGGTATTGTCTGGACTAGAGTCCTATATGTGATAATTGTACATATTTTTCTCACTTATGCTACTGTTTGACTGTTGTAGGATGAAGTTTATAAAATGCTGAAACATCCATACCCAAGCTAGACCCACTATAAAATGAATGGTATCAAAACCTAATATATTTGGGAAGCATAGCTAGGCTTAAAAAGGCCCCTTTACAGACATACGGTACAAGGTTTGATTCTCAGTTTGGGAAGCATAGCTAGGCTTTAAAAGGCCTCCCTTACAGATATAAGGTACAAGGTTTGATTCTCACTTAGGGAAGCATAGCTAGATGTAAAAAGGCCCTTTAGGGTCATGACCTTAGTAATCACCTATAAACTTATGAGCCTATACGATGCTGGAACTGCTACTCTGGGAAAATAGAGACATTAGGTAAAAAGAATATTTTATGAACTTATTTTATTGTTTTTGTTCCTAGGTAACATCCATTTAAATTAGGCTCATTTGCAGTAGAGGTACAGAGAATGTTGTTTTATATTACCTTTAGGGCATGGATTTTTGTGTGTTTGGCCCTAATATATATTTTTATAATTTTTCTGATTTAGTAATTTTGTGGAACGGGAGGGTTGAAAATCGAGATGGAGAACATGAGTTGATGCTTACTGGAGGGTCTTTGTGGCAGATTCCATTTTTCAGACCATGGTAAACTGCAAAAGTCTTAAATTAAACATTCCCTGAATAAAAGTGTATCTGCAACATATACTCTGCGTGTGCAACAGATAGCTGAAGAGGATTGTTTCTAAGTATAAAATGCTTTCAGTTTTCCGTATGAAGGCTGTATGAAAGTTGAAGAATAATTTAGAAATTTACGCCTATTTTTTTTTTGGGGGGGGGGGGTCTGATGGTCGTGATTTCACTTTCAGGCAGAGTCAGGGAAATTAATTTACTAATACCTGCGGAGGGCTGGAACCAAGAAATAGCAATGGATATACTAGTCAAAATGCTTGATAAATTGTTTCTAAGAGAAGAAAGGAAAACAAGAGAATGAGGCGTATACATTATTAGAAACGTTATTAAAGATGATGCTTTTCCTATGATGGATTATACTATTCAGTTTAAACCAAGATGTAATCATGTGCAGGAGTTTTTTGTTATTATGTTATCACTTTTTCGTAGCACTGTGCCTGTCTGCATTTACTGGAAAATATTTAACTTTTACCTGCATGTCTGAATTTGAATTTTGCCTCTGTGAAGTGAGCTTAAGGCATATTCTTGTTGTTTTATTTACTCCAGAAATGAGGTACGCACATCTTCAAAAAAAAAAAAAAAGCACTCAAGGGAATATTTTCCTGGTTCCTGTCCCTCAGACTGCTGTAGCAGGAGCTCAAACTGTGCTGTTTGCTAAAGTACATTTACTTTGGTAAAAACTATAACCACAGACCTGGGCAAGTGACGTTAACAGAGATTACTGAGCAGTGTAACAGTGCACTGCTTTCAGAGGAGCATCTCCCAGACTCTCACACTTTATGTTATTGAATCTCTGCATTCATCTGACACTGATACTGTGTGCACTTGTACTGCTAAGGAGATGGATTCATAGAATGCAATTTTAATGAATTAAATAAAGATGGCAAGCTTAACATAACCTCATACCCATTGTTAAGTACTCAGTGTTTGTGATGAAAATGTTTTTACGGTCCAGAAAGAAAGAATTCCAATGAAAAATGGTCACATAAAATGTCGTACTGAACTAGAAATAGCCTCATAAGTTATTGCCCTATAACTCAGTTAGATGTGTTTAGATAGTTAAGGCTGTGGTGAAAATGAAAAATTGTTTCCCTGGGAACCCCTGTTAGTTGCAGACTTACAGTGATGCCAAAAGAAATCATGATGTTATTCTTCCTGGCAAAAGTAAGGGGAATGGCACCGATCACCCTGCATGCATTGTAATTACGTTGCCCTCTCCACAGAATTAGGGTCTACCCATCCTCCTTTGTGCATTATAATTACATTGCCCTCTCCCCAGTATAACGGTCGACCCATCCTCCTGCATGCATTGTAGTTACACTGCCCTCTCCCCAGTATAAGGGTCAAACCATCCTCCTTTGTGCATTGTAATTACATTGCCCTCTCCCCAGTATAACGGTCGACCCATCCTCCTGCATGCATTGTAGTTACATTGCCCTCTCCCCAGTATAAGGGTCAAACCATCCTCCTGTGTGCATTGTAATTGCATTGCCCTCTCCCCAGTATAATGGTCAACCCATCCTCCTGCATGCATTGTAATTACATTGCCTTCTCCCCGATATTGTGATTGACCCATCCTCCTGTGTGCTTTGTAATTATGTTGCCTTCTCCCCGATATCGTGGTTGACCCATCCTCCTATGTGCATTGTAAGTGTGTTGTTCTCTCCTAGATATAGTAGATGGCACATGTCCTTTCCATCCAAAAAGACAAGCTGCACAGTGGGCTCTTCACTGACGCTGTCCTTTCCTGCCTGGCTATTCATATAACCACTGATGCTGTTACCAAACAAGTCAATTAACATTTTTTTTATTTTTCCTATCCCATTTAGAGGTCAGTAGTTTAGCAGAATGCATTTCTGAACTTGTGAATGCTGTCAGTTGGCATCAATCCCCCCCATAATTTTGCTTCATATATTCTACCACTTCATGTTCTTATCCAGCACCATTACTATTGTACTGCGTGCATTTCTAATGGCAGGGGAAATTAAACTTCTGCTGCTTTTTAACTTGCAATGGCACTGTCATGAATGTAACAGTAACAATTATAAAAACCTAACCGATTTATCTCATGTTGAAGTCTGTACAGTATGTAACTAATAAGAAATCCATCTCTCTGGGTTTAACTAGAAATATTTTTCCTGCATCTTTGTATGGTCTCCTTTTATTCACTGAGTGCACTGATTTGAGATCACACATATTTATATTAAGAACACAGTCAATCTCTAATAAAGTTGCAAGCAGGTGAACATATTTAGGTTTATAGGTGTGTACAAGACTAATGTCCCAGGAGTCTTTACAAGCCTAGCCTGCAGAAATGCCCTGGCATCATGCCACCCAAAGTTAGTTCCCAGTGTTTCTATCAAGCAGAGCCACTGGAGTGATCCACGGGGTGAACTTTCTAGTGATAGTTATTTAACTCTTAATCCAACCTTGTCTAGTTCTCTCCAAGCAGATTTGCCATTGAAATTAGCCAAATTATTTTGAAGCATCCCTGAATGCAGAGTGTTGACCTACCAAGTCCCTAGGAGGCTGGTACTGCAGTGTGTGTGTGTGTGTGTGTGTGTGTGTGTGTGTGTGTGTGTGTGTGTGTGTGTGTGTGTGTGTGTGTGTGTGTCAATCTCAGTGCTATATGAAACATGCTACAGTTGGCATTTAAATGACACATGGTATTGGATTAAATTCAGCATGGCACCTGGGCTAAAAATTGTGATCAAGTTTCAAGAGTAAAAACAGGTCTGTAGTTTTCAAACATATAATATGTCATTTACTGATTAACATACTGTGTTCACTTTGCTAAAGGCATTAGAACAAAGACAATTATTCTAGCAAAGTGCTTAATGAATCCGGGTTCTTTGTTTCAGCGAATTAGTCTGATGTGTTAGTTAATTAGATGAAATATTATGCAAAAACAGAGCAAAAAAAATGTATCTATGTTTGTAAAACCCTCATCTGGGTTACTGTATTTCACATATTTTTCCAGCTCAGTAGAACTGGTTACTTCAGGTTAAGTAACATTGCCTTTGCCCCAAGCACCACCTTCAAAAAGGCAGTCTTTTTTTTTTTTTTAAAGAATCTTTGTTCTTTCCTCAAATTCCTAGTGAATGTTACCAAGACAGATTTTGCCAAAGATATTCTACTCATCATGAGGGGATTAGTGTGTACCTTCCATGTGCCCGGCTCATATGTCTGAGTCAGCTCTTATCATATCACTTGCTAATCCTACTGCTTTTAAGTAGCTCAGCACATCTGGACCTGAGGTCTCACAGAGAATTAAAACATTTCAGTGGCTTAACCAGGGATGAGGGCCATAGGTCCTGCAGAATTTTATGTCTGAAATGTAGATGCG
Organism: Protopterus annectens; assembly: GCF_019279795.1. Taxonomy (NCBI): domain Eukaryota; kingdom Metazoa; phylum Chordata; order Ceratodontiformes; family Protopteridae; genus Protopterus; species Protopterus annectens. The sequence continues at coordinate 1,502,473,780 of NC_056729.1, forward strand.
CAAGTTACTGACAGGCCATAAATCTTGCTCAACTCAGGCTTTAGGGTACGAAAAGTTATACTTCCCAGTACATGAGGGAAGGAATGAGTGGCAGATATGTCTGTTGTTTTGTAACCACAGACTAGTGAGGATGAAATAATCCCAAAGAATTAGTAAACAAGATGGTGAAATTCATCTGGCAGTAAAGAAGTAAGGCTTTGATTAGTGGCTTTCTAGCTTTATCAGTGAGATAAAGGATAATTCGGTAAAAAACACCTGAGGCTCTAATTACATTTCTTTACTTATTTCTTGATCTAATCATCAGATGTGAGACAAGAACCAAACGACATTACAAAATAACTGGAGGAGTCTTCAGATTTACTTTTGCTGTTATCAAGAGCCATTGTATGTAAGAAGTGGAAAAGCTGGTCTCACCCCCTTTGCTATAGTGTAATTGTTGTTTATTTATTTATTTGTTGGTTAGTTTAAGCAAATGTCTACAGCAAGATAATCAAGCCTCAAGCTTAGTGAAGCCAATTAGCAGTGTTTTCTGTACTTCACTACGAAATTCCTGGAACATAAAAGTACCAATGCTGTACACATTATATAAAAGTGATACCAGTGCAATGTGTCCATGTCTTAGCAATAAGGACTGAGAATTTTATGTGAACTGTCATGATCACAGTCCCAAGGAGTAGCAGCTGTAGCATGTAGGTGATGATTATTTTTCACAAGCTCAGGTAGCTAAAAACAAGGGTGTTGTGGGTTAAACAGTGACAGTCACGCCATAAGTAAGTGATGGTGTGTGATGTTGTATGCCATGGAAAAGGTAACAAAAATTATATGCACCACCTTTCCTTTGTTTGCTTTCATATAAAGTCAGTTGCTTTTGTGAAAAGTGTTGTAATAGTGCCCTGCTTAGGCTAATAATTATACATTACCCCTAATGAGAATAACTAGGATCATGACATAGATAATTTGAGGGGACCCATGTATGGGATAAAGCACTTAGGAGCTGCCCCTGTACATTAGTAGTACAGGAGTCAGTCTTGGGGTAAATTTTCTGTTTGCCATCTTTAGCTCAGGTTGCACTTGAATATGGACAAGGATGAACTTTGATTTACGTGGATGGGGAGACTGTTCCATAGCAGTGGTATCTTCTGAGAGACATACCTGTCCCTCCAAACTATTCTGTTGATGTTGCAGAGGAGTACCACTAGATCAAGTATTTCTGATTCAGTTGCACTTGCTGATGTGCAGTAAATCCATCAGTAATGGGTAAGAGGATGTCTTGTATGCCAGACACAGGACACCTCTTAGCAGTCTGTAGGATACAAGGTATAGTGACAGGACATTGAGTTGGTCCATGTAAAACATGTTGTTTAGGCCTTTTACCCTTTTCGCAAGGTGTCTCTGTCAGCTTTCCAGTTGTTGCATGTGTCTGGACAGATTCATGCCAAAGGGGGCATTATATGCAATGACTTGCCTAATGAGGCCTGAGTAAAAGAGGACAATGACATCCTTAAATCTAGACATAATGTCTTTGTTTATAAGCGGTGTAATATAGGAAATTATTGTATGATCTTTGATCATATTTCTGATGATCTTTGGTTTAGTCAATCACCAGCATTTTTTTAAGGAAAACAAAATACCCAGAAAAACTATATATACAAGGAGAGAATATGCAAACTGTCCACAGATTGAACCCTAGATCCTACAGCTTGGAAGCAGAGTTCTTAATCAGTGGACCACCGTGCTGTTTTACTGTATTACCTTACATGCTTAATATGTGTGCACCATTTTCAAAGTGACCTCTAAACCTGTATGCTCCCATTTAATATTATAGAGCTGAATGCAGATTTGAGTCTCTTTTCCCACTGAGACTGTGTAATTTAATTACTCTAATGCAAACATTTGAGAGTTACAACTTCAGGAAAGCTGGTTTCAGAGAAGATGCTTACAAGTAAAAGTTTACAGTAAATTAAACCTGTTGATAATGTGTAATGTTATATGAATGTTAGCTAGATAGTTAAGGTGGAAAGGACAATTCAGACAAACATTTTTATGCCATAGAAATCTGTTACAGTAGATCTGATTTTAACTTGCTAGAAGTGAAAGGAGTTAGAAAAACAAAGACACCTTATATTATACCTAAATGTCAAATGTCTACTTTGACATTTATTTTTATTAAGATGCATAAGGGGGTGTGTCTTACTAGAAAGAAACCCTGGCTTGAAAAGAGGGTGGGCAAACAAGAGATTTATGGAAATGAAGAGGACAGGGTTTGAGAGATCTGGAGAAATATGAGGCAGAGGGGATGGCAAAACTTTTTTAATCGTACTCTTTTGTTAAGAGGGTGAGACCCACTGAGTGCATGTTTCCTTTTTAGAGTCACCCAGGTAATTCAGAGTCACGTTATCCAAGCTGAGGTTACATATGGGCAATCAAATCTAAGAAGATGATGATAGAAGAAAGACCTAAGGTCTGTTGTACCTGTCCAAGTGTCACAGCTTACCCCTAAACAACTACCCCTGTCTTTTCTTATGTCAGTCCCAGGCAAAATTAAACTCCTTTGTTAGCATACTCTATAGTTTTGTGTTAATCTGAGCATTGCTAGCTCCCATCACCTCTCTACGAAGTAATATTTCTCCAATTTTTTTAAATTAAACTATCTCCCTTCCAGCTATCAGCTTTGCCGTTCCTCTTTCATCTATGTTCTTATTGTTCATTTAGACTTCTTCCACTTGCCACAAGACAATTACTATGTCTCTATTACATCTTACTGTTTTATTGCATATGTATGTCCAGTTCTCAATTTTCTCTTTATTTTGGTGTTAGCACCTGTAGTCAGTCACTCGTTACATACAATAGTCCTTATTAGGTCAACAAATAGCAAATGTCCTAATACTTTAGCACAAAATAAAATTTTATGTAATGGCTGCATAAAGTAACTGTTCTATGTCTGTAACACCTCAACATTATGTGAAACAACAGAAACAATCCTAATTCTGTAAAGGCAAACTTTTTTTATCAAAATGCATTTATGGCTTGTTCTGCAAAATTTCATGTTTCCATAAAGATTATCCTAGTTTGGAAATTTGAAAAGATGGCCACCTTACTTCATACCATGTTCTCTTTATTACTGCACCAATCTGCTTTGCATACTTTTTAAATGCAAGAATACCATATTATATTTATAAAAAATTAAAAAATGGTATTGAAGTGAGCATACCTCATGTCTACTAATTTCTATGAAATTCCCATGAGATTATTTTTAAAACAGGTGCAAAAACTTCAATTTTGACATAGCAAAGAAGGGCATTCAAAAAGTTTATTCGTTTTAGCCTGAGCCCATGAACTTTGCTTGTGTTTAATAGTCAAACTCTATATATAAGAATGCTCAGATAATACTGCAATAAGGAAAAAAAATGCATTTTTTCTGCACTGATAAAATTCAAACTGTGATTCTTCAGACTGTTGCATTACAGCCATCTACTGGATAAGAAGAGAATCCCCCAGTTAGTACTGTAAAAAGCTAAAAAGTGCACTGCACTGAACAATGCCAAACTCTGGTCCTTAATATGGTTTAGACTGCACCATTTCCTGAGTGAGAAAAGAAAAACCTACAACTAACGCTATAATAAGGAAAGAAGTTTAGCACTAAATTTGCAATTCAGTGACATGTTCCATAAAGAGTATTCTCATTGTTTGTGCATAAAAGGATTATTATTGAAAAGAACATTTTCTCTTTAATGAAAAAAAAAAAAAAAAAAAAAAAAAACAACAAAATGTGATTGTTGGTGCACACAAACATCTGCACCAAAGGTAAACGCATACATGGGACTTAGTTCATTGTAGAGAATTTGAAGGCACAAAATGACAAATGCACTCCACCTTATTGAAGTTTTTCTGTAAATTTTTCATCAGGTACATCTGTTTCCTCCTCTTCCTCTTCCTCTTCAGTTGACTACTTGTGGAAAGCTGTTATGAGTTCTGTTTGATCCCACTTACAGCTGCAGTAGGACTAGAAAATATTAACGTTTTCAATCATATATAATCATCAAATCAACAGGAAAAATAGGTTACCTGTCACATTCTGGCACTTGTTTTGCTCTGCTTTGCAGAGCATCGTATAAGAATTTCTGCTTTAGGCAGAAATGTTCTTTTCCCCAAACTGTAATATAGCTTAGCATTAATATTGCTAGACAGCAGTTCAAATGCATACATATTACAGTTAAATGAAAACAAGGTATACAGATTCATCCTACTTGTAGAACCAACATCTGTCATTTATTAAATGTTTCAGCTGGATAACAACAAATAATAGAGCTCCATTTCTACTTAAACTTTAGCTTGAAAAGTTGGTCAAGATGAACAATGACCTCCTCTAAAAACAAACCTTCCTTAAGAAAGTCATCACCCTAATTATGCCTAACTTTAGGACCACTATAGGTACAAGAGCTTTTTTCCAAAATCAGGCCTGCTATATGGACTTACCATTTGAAGTGAGAAAGCAAGAAACTTTGACTACATTCATGAAGAAATAAAAAGAACATCTGTTCAAGGAATAGTTCATTTTATGCTTCTGTGACAATGGTTAGATAAACACTCCTTATAATAAGTACAGATGTCAAATAATTCACCATAGACTGCTTGAATTAGGGCATGCTGACTGCGTATTTGCTTGTATCCCTGACCAGGGAAACCTTTCTCATATTCTCTGACTACTGTACTCTTCTGAGACATCTATTTTTTTTTTAAACCTTTTATAATACAGATTGCAATTTGTGTATGTTTATACCCATCATAAATTGTTTATATATTGTCTGCCACGTGTGTATGTTATTATTAGCAAATGTTTTATTTCTGTTTCTTCTTTATTGTATTACATCTTGTTGACCTGTGGGCAGAGGTCATGCCTGAAAATGGTCTGATTACCATTCCAGTAACACAATTATCAAAAGGAAAGAAAGAAAAAATATGAACACTTCATTTGGTCCCTACAAGCAAAACATGTTTCTTCCTGACCATTTTAAAATAGTGTTGTTTACAACATTAGCTCCATTGTTAGGTGAAAAAAAATGATCTTTCAGTGCATGTATATATAATACATTCATTTAATTGAAAACTTGAAATATTGAAACCTAAAATGCTGATAACTCAAAATATTGAAAATGGGAATTTGTCCCTTTTACTAATACGTATTAGTATTGAGAAAGGGTTCTACCCGAAAGCTTTGCTGTTTGATAAAGTCTTTTTTTCCAACGTGTTGTGTTTTTTTCAATTTGTCCCTTTTCCCACTGTTGCATACTCACAAGTTTTTATATTATAAGTTTTCAACATTCTGAATTTGAAGGTTTTGAGTTTTAGATTTTATATATATATATATATATATATATATATATATATATATATATATATATATATATATATACTGTAAACTCAAAATACTGAAAACTCACAGGATACCAACACTTATTTTAATCCAGTACAAGTGTTAGATTTTATGAATATAAATCTGAAATTAATTATGTTGTAAATATGCTGAAAGAAAAGGCTTGCTTAAATGCAGAAACAAAGTTTAAGTAAAATGTGATCAGCAGTCATACTAAATGACCATGGCTTGGAAAAGGAATCTGCTGAATGGACATTATTCCCTTACAGACTCAAGGCATGATATATGCAATAACAAAAATGCAAAATCTGCTTTTAAAGAACAATGACATGTTATTCTGCATGGAAAAACAGGATGGCACAAGAACAGATGTTTTACAAAGATCCAAATAAAATACAGGATGTTCACACTGTCAGAAAAGCTGATCTCTGACAATGTGTTTTCTCAAAAATATGTTTTTCTTCATAAAAAACAGGATATGCTTATCAGCATTGACATAAGAACACATGTTTCTATACACAGATTCAAATAGAATACAGGACAATGTGTTTTCTCAAAAATATGTTTTTCTTCATAAAACAGGATATGCTTATCAGCATTGACATAAGAACATGTGTTTTATACAAAGATCCAAATAGAATACAGGACAATGTGTTTCCTCAAAAATATGTTTTTCTACATGGACATCAGGACACTGTTACAGGATATTCACACTGTCAGAAAAGCTGGTCTCTTACAAGACATTGTTAAACAAGGAAGTTTAGTATTGTTTCTACAGGATAAGCAATTCTCCAAAATATGTTTAAAAAGAGTATATAAAGAGCTGTATAAATCCAGTTGTTTAGGGATATGGTAGGAACACATTTGGTGTTCTGAGGTAAATGTTATATCTCTCACATCATCTGTACTATATGAGAAGTAAAGTTGGAACAGTACTTTTAAGCTGCAACGTTTGTCTAGTTTTATTTATTATAAAAGTTATTGGTTACTGCTCTTAAAGACAAGTGCTGCAAAGTATATTCTCTCATCAGTGTATATTCTGCAAGTTTCTGTATGCAACAGATTGTGAATGCAAATATAATCAGACTTTGATATATAATATTTTTTCAATGGCGAGGCAGCTGAGTGACTAGCACCATATAATTTTTCAATGGCAAGCTAGTCTGCATTTGAACCTACAATCTACATTCAAACACAGGAGGAGTGATGGTAAGCCCTGCAGAGGGTCACTTCAGTTAAATTGCAGTAACTAACATTTGTACGTATGTGTCAATTCTGAACAGAAGTATTCCAGTTTATGCAGCTTGCAGTAGTAATGTTTTTTAGACGTCTACATCCGGAGTGAGACAGAAGTTCCAGTCGCAGTGCCATAATTTCACTAAAGAAAAGGGGGATATCCACTAGCCCATCAGTCCACTGCCTGTTGTGCTTTCCCAGCTTCTCAAGTGACTTTGAAAAATTTCCAGCCATCTGCAACAACAGCCTGATCACCTGTTTTCTTGCTCACTGGTAAGACTTTTTTCTACGTCACATTTTTTAGTATGGTTGCTATTCGACAGTTTTGGATATTAAACAGTCTTGGATATTAGATTAGACAGTATGGATATTTTCATGCATAATTTAAGCAAATGTAAAAAAATGCTATGTTGGTATACACAGCACATTAGTAAATGTAAACCCTTATTAGGGCAGGTTGATAGTAAGGCATTATGCAAATGTATTACAATATTTGACTGGTATCTCAAAGAAAATCATGTGAAATATGACAAATGTTTATTGTGTGATTCAACAAAAACTGCATTTTGTGTATTATGTCATAAAATAATATTGCATCATATTGCTAAAAAAATAGACTGTAAAGACAGATCTGAAGAATTAACTAAGGGTAAAGTGTTTCCATTACATTCTGATGTTGAACAGTTATGTCCTGTCACCACATGTGAGTCAAATCAGTTACTGATAGAACCCATAGTACATTTTATTACAAAGGAATGTAGTAAACTTCTAAAAGACAGACACAATGAGTTCAGGAAGCTTAGACAAGTTATACATACATCTTTTCAAAAGTGCATAGGAGTTTCAAATTCAGCAGAACAGCTTACTAAAGAATGTCAGAAAGACCATACAATATTACAGGAAACTATTCAACTGCAGTTGCAGGATAAAGGAAATAAATTAGCTGAACTGACAAAGACTGGGAACTTCCTGCATACACAGTTAATCTGTGCAAAAGAAATATATTTTATAATATGTTTATGTTTTGAAAATGGTTAAACATACATGGTAGGATGATAGGGACAAATCATTCTTAAATGTTTTACTTTCATTCAGTTAAAGCAAGACATCTATCAGTACTACAGTAAAGTAAATCATATGAATGCAATTCATTAGCATAGTCAAAAGGTAAACAAAACTGTTCTAGTGTATTATAATATATAAAATTAAATAAAAATAGATGAGTAAAAATTTAAAGTCACAAGACTGACATGCTTGTATAAAGATATACAGATACAAGACAGACATGCATGTGTGTTTTTTTCATCTAGAGTACATCTGTTACAATAAGGCAGACAAAAGCAAATATAAATAATATAAATATAAATGTGTTGGTTAAACTAATATCTATTTTGTTTTTTACAATTTGTTTATAATTATATAGTAACACCAAACAGTTAAAGTTCTGAATTTTAAAAATAAATAAAATCACAGATGGTATTATTCAAACAGTTTTTGTAAAATTAATGGCGGGACAGTTAAATAGTTAAATAAAAAAAAATACTGAAATCCATGTAAGGTAATTGTAAAATGATGTCTATTTATGTTGTATAAATGCATAGTTATGCAAATCACAATCACATTAAAGGAAAAATGCCAAAAGAATTAACTATAGTTTACAGAGTATGAAATGTGAGCTAAGACCTTCCTAGACTGAATGAATAGTTACAGGAAATGCTGGAAAGATAAGATAAACAAGACTGATTGCCAGAAAAGTAGCTTGAGTTTTTCTAAAGCATCATTGTTATTAAAACATAATTGTTAAAATGTTTACAGGCAACACTATTTAATAATTGTCATAAAATGCCACAATTGTGCATAGATGTCACTGATAATCTGTTTGCAAGTAAATGTTAAAAGGACAAAAAAAACTCAGTTGTATCAAGTACAGCCAGCAAATGGGCTATAGTATATGTACAGTTCAAATCAATTGTGCAGGAGAATGTAAATGCCTACTAGTGGTAGTAAACAGCAAAAGCTTTATAAAAAGTTATCAAGTCAGACAAAAGTTCATAATTTGATAAAATAAATGTATGACCATAGTGTTGGGCTGACATACATTCTATTCTTACAGCATAGGGCAGGTAAACAGTGCTGAAGTACTACAGGGGGAGGGGTACTTTCTCAGTTTTACACTGACTGTATAAGAGGGAGGGGCACTTTCTCAGTTTTGCACTGACTGTATAAACAGACTGTGACAAGGGTCTGAAATAAAGCTACATAAAAATAAATAATAAGGGTCTAAAATAAAGCTACAGGAAAAAATATCTCATTCCTTCTTGACAATACTCTTTTAGGGAGAGGAAAAAACAGGTATTAGTGTATTAGAAATACTGGTAAACTGGATTAAACCTGACAGGATAAGATATTTTACAAGTTGTTAATAGCTATCATAATGGTTATTATTGTATTGTTTAGCATTAAATTGTATTTACAACCTGTTAAATTGCAAAGCTATACAAGAGATGGTTTAAAAAACAAGAGATGGCTTAAAATTGATTACAGCTATACAAAAGAGAGTAAAAAAAATGAACAAGATTGGTCACTATTTTTAATATGTTTTTGGCAAAACAATGTTGGTATAAAAAGCATGAATATTTTTAATAATTGCTGAGTATGTAGTTTAAAATAACATGACATATGCATTTGGTATCAATTCCACTAGATATTTCTAAAGAGACAAACATTTTCCAAGATTTTGCTTAATATTAATGTTATTAAATTTGTAAGATTAGACTAAATGTACTTTATAGTCATTGTATGTACAAATGCAGAAGAATTCAGTACAAATGAGATTAATGTCTAGTAATAAATATGTGTGAAAACCATATTTATTAAAAATGGGTCCAGGGTACCTACTAGATTGAAATGCATAAATAGCAAACAGTCTGTGTAAATACATACTGTAAAGAATACATCGTGATAAGTTCAAAAGTAATTTGTCAAGTTGTAATTGGTTTTACCCCAGTAAATTGCTTTCAAATATTTATTATCTAAGCCCAGTTCAGTGTTTTACCAAGATGTTATTGAGCAGTTCAAAGACATGACCACAATGTTATGGTTAAAATGACATTGAAATTGTGTGTTTTCAGTAGTGTATAAATGCTTGCAGTAGCACATGGTTACTGTCTCTTATAGTTAATTCAACAGTTGCAAAGAGTTAATGAAACAGTTCTAAGTCATAAATTAAATTCTGTGATTGCAAAAGAATAAATTGATCATGTTAAAAAAAAAAAATAATAACATTAAAGCAGACACAGCTCATAACTGATAAAATATTTTCACAGAATGGTCTGCAAAAGAAAAAGTTGTTAAATACATTCAGTTTTGGTAGTAATACTTTAATATCATTGTATTAACTATGTAAAATTGCATTTTGATTTGTAGTATCAAACTAAAGGTTTGTTTCTTGTGTTTTCTATATAAAATGTTTTGAGTATGTTTAAAAACAGAGGGAATTGTTAGATTTTATGAATATAAATCTGAAATTAATTATGTTGTAAATATGCTGAAAGAAAAGGCTTGCTTAAATGCAGAAACAAAGTTTAAGTAAAATGTGATCAGCAGTCATACTAAATGACCATGGCTTGGAAAAGGAATCTGCTGAATGGACATTATTCCCTTACAGACTCAAGGCATGATATATGCAATAACAAAATGCAAAATCTGCTTTTAAAGAACAATGACATGTTATTCTGCATGGAAAAACAGGATGGCACAAGAACAGATGTTTTACAAAGATCCAAATAAAATACAGGATGTTCACACTGTCAGAAAAGCTGATCTCTGACAATGTGTTTTCTCAAAAATATGTTTTCTTCATAAAACAGGATATGCTTATCAGCATTGACATAAGAACACATGTTTCTATACACAGATTCAAATAGAATACAGGACAATGTGTTTTCTCAAAAATATGTTTTTCTTCATAAAAAACAGGATATGCTTATCAGCATTGACATAAGAACATGTGTTTTATACAAAGATCCAAATAGAATACAGGACAATGTGTTTCCTCAAAAATATGTTTTTCTACATGGACATCAGGACACTGTTACAGGATATTCACACTGTCAGAAAAGCTGGTCTCTTACAAGACATTGTTAAACAAGGAAGTTTAGTATTGTTTCTACAGGATAAGCAATTCTCCAAAATATGTTTAAAAAGAGTATATAAAGAGCTGTATAAATCCAGTTGTTTAGGGATATGGTAGGAACACATTTGGTGTTCTGAGGTAAATGTTATATCTCTCACATCATCTGTACTATATGAGAAGTAAAGTTGGAACAGTACTTTTAAGCTGCAACGTTTGTCTAGTTTTATTTATTATAAAAGTTATTGGTTACTGCTCTTAAAGACAAGTGCTGCAAAGTATATTCTCTCATCAGTGTATATTCTGCAAGTTTCTGTATGCAACAGATTGTGAATGCAAATATAATCAGACTTTGAATTTTAGCAAGAATCCAGCCAGCAAGACTGAGTGTCATAAGAACACTGCAGATCCATCACACCAAGCAAGAAGCAAGTAAGAGACGCATAATATATTTTTTCAACAAGTACATACAGAAACAAATAAAACACAAACCGTATTACTCTTCTCCAACTATAAGCAGGGGGGGGGGGCAAGGCCTCCTACACCCCACACCCCCTGCTACTTAAATATATCAACTCTGAGATTGCTAGTGAAGTAGTACAATCTTGGAATTTATATATTTAAGTAATTGTAAAAGTAAGAAATTAAAATTATACTCACCATAAATCAAAAAGTTTACAATATAAAAGGTAAATTTTCTTGTAATACTGCAAATGTTGTATATTTGGCTCAGTGCAACCAATGCCCTGCATTTTATGTTGGAAAGACAAACAGACAGTTTAAAAGATGAATATATGAACATCTTTTAGACATTAAAAACAAAATAACTGAATAATGCTCTTTATAGACATATTGAGAAATGTGATACACATCATTTTAATTTCTTAATAACTGAACAGGTAAAAAAAAGATGCCCAGGGGTGGGTCATTGACGAACATTTAGATAAAACTGAATTAAAATGGCAGTTGTTACTAAATGCATGTAATTGTCTAGGTTTAAATGATTCCCGCACTATTAGTTCACTATTAAAGTTAAAGTTTTATGGTATGAGTTAGTTTTATATAACCATATGTAATACATATGTATAAGTATTTTTAAATGGCATATATTTTTAAATGGCATATATTAAGGTATTTTAGTCATTACTGGTTGGTTTTATGCATGTGATATGAGCTGAGGAGTATTTAATGGAGTGTCTTTTTTCAGTGCAATGTCCTGATGAAGTTCTTTTGAATGAAAGCGCTCAACAATAAAGTTTGTTTGTGTTTGATTCGAGATACAAGCTGTGGTTCATTTGAAGACTGTCTCATCTGTTTTATTGTGTTCCTGGTTTGTGCTTTTGGTTGTGGTGGAATTTACTACCATGATGTTACTCTTGGGGTAAGGTGTTGCATCCACGCACTTCAATGGGGCATCTTCTCACATTTGTGTTGGTGCACCATAAAAGTCTAGGAATGCAGGGCATGTTTTTACTACACTGATGCCGCTAAGGTTACAATTTAATGTTTTCCTCAGTGACATCAGAGTATGAAAAACAGACTTTTTAAAAGAATGAAGTAAAAAAAAAGTTCCCTAATGGCCAGAGGTGATGTTCAGCTGTTTTTTCACCTCATGCCATGGTGCAAGTAACCTTAAAAATGTTGGAAAATGTATTTATTTATTTTATTTTACATTTGTTTACCAGGATAGTCCGACTGGATACATGTCCATTTTCAGCGGAGACCCGGGGAGAAAAGCTCCACATAGTCAAACATACAAAAGGTTACACAAGAAGTTAGAAAACAATTAGAATATATAAAAAAGTGGTAATATACCTTATGTACATTGGTTTAGAAGTGTTCCCTAGTAGGGACTCACAGTTCTCATGGACAGACATACAAATGTTACATAGGAAGTTAGAAAACAATTTGAATATATAAAAACGAAGTGGTAATATATCTTGTGATGTTCATCGTGTTTCACTGTTGCAGTCATTACTCTTGGGTTATCCTGCTGGCAGGCTACCCGCAGTCAGCCAGAATTCCAAAGTCTAGGTCTGGCGTCGGTTGATGTCACCTCTTCCCTGACGACAGTGTGCCAGGGGTATAAAAGATGCAGCTGACGCCATTTTCTTCAGTTTTTTTGCCGTGCGGTGCCCGAAGCAAAAGCAGTTCGCAAGTGCCGGTCAGCCAACTCCTGAGATTTTCAAAGTTGAATTTCAGAACTGAAGTCTTCATTAAAGCTATGTACCCCATTGGGGAAACTTTTTTCTTGCTCCAGACCGATGTCAGAAAAAGTTAACAATTGTATTTCTTGTGGGAAGCAAATACCTCATAAGGATTTCCACTCTTACTGTATTCCTTGCCTAGGCCCTGATCACAATGTAGCTAGCTGTCGGTTTTGTGCTAGATTCAACCAATGCACTATAAAGCATTGGTTCGATTTTGCATTTCATTACTTTGGCCGAAGATTTAATTATATAATGCTGGTGGAACAGCTGACAACCAGAGTTTACAAAAAGCGCAAGGACAAGGACAAGGATAGGCATCCGAGGTCCAAAACTGAAGACGAAGCCTCTTCTAGGCCAGTCGCCGGTTCTCAGTGAGGTGCTTTTGCAGCCCCTGGCAACGCTACCTCAGAGCCACAGGCCACTACCGACTTCCACATGGAGCCGACTGGGCCTCTGGAAACTCAAGGTATTGGACACTCGGAAATCATTCCCTCAGATGGGTCCGGAGCCGCAGGCTTTGGCTTCTGAGGGTGTCTTCAGACCTACACAACTATATGTTAAGCCATCCTCAGCTTCAAAGACAAGGACTAAAGCAGCTCTAAAAACAATGAAACAAGTACAGCATTCTCCTATTCAGACTTCCATGCCTAAAAAACAGATGCTCAAAATGGCCGAAGACCTAATTACTTTAATCAGGGGCTCCCATCCCCCTCCTGATAAGAGGCCTAGGCAAGAGACAGACTATGATTCCTCTGATCAGGTATCTATTTCCTCTAATTTCTCTTCTGAACAGGATTACTCTATGCTTTCCTATGAGGATTCTGATGCTGAAGAATCCTTTCCTTCAGCCTCTCCTCCTGAGGACTATTCTTTTGGGGAAACACTGCACACTATGAGGGAGCATTTCCACTGGGAGAGCCAAGATTATTCTGGGTCTAAGAAAAGGTTCAGAGACTTCCTGCTTCTTCCTCAGCACAGACCCCTTGCTATTCCACCTCTTCTAGACATTGTAGATGATGTATTTTCAGAGTCCGGCCTGTCCCCTGACTCTCTACCCCCTGCACCTGCTAAGCCAGACAGATACTACAGGGTCCCAGATTCTCACAAATTCCAATATAAAAACCCTGCTGCTGACCCAGAAACTATATCTCAGGGTCCCAAGGGGGTTAAAGCATCCACAGCTAAAAACCCTGTTCCCTCTGATAGGGATTCAAGGGCTCTAGACAGATGGGGGAAAAAAGTTTACACTTCTGCCACCCTGGCTGTAAGGGCTTTAAATTGTCAATTTCACATGCTTAAATATCAGCAATATTTAATGTCGCTACTTAAACAGAAAATGTTGGCAAATACTGAATGTTCAGAGAACAAGGAATTGCAGGATTTATTGCATGCAACTGAACAAGTGGGAAAGCATACTTTGCAATGTGGTTATGATTCACTGGAGGCCTCTTGCAGGGCCGCTGTTACAGGTTCTGTTATTAGAAGGCATGCTTGGTTAAAGGAACAAAATCTGCCTGATCATGTTAAAGCAAAATTATTAGATGCACCATTACAGCATGATACTTTTTTGGTACTAAATCAAAAGAGGTGTTGAAAAAATGGAGGATAAAGCAAAATCCATGCAGTCAGTCCAAGATTTCTTAAAGGTACAGCCACCCAGGTTTAGCAGGAACTGGCCTTCTACAAATTGGTCCTTTCCAGTCTCAGACAGACCACAAAGAGGCAGATACAGGCATCCTAGAGGCAGATCTCAGCCCCAAGGCTCATACAGGCCTAAACAATGGGGTGCTCCTACCTCCAAAAGCGGAGAAGACAAATCACAGCCTTACAGGAAACAGTCCCAATGACATTCCTCTACCAGTTCCAAGCAGTTTTCTTTTGACAGCCCCCTTGGGGGGGAAACTAGCACTTTTTTCATCAAATTGGAAAATGGTTACTCAAGACAAATGGGTTCTGAACATAGTATCCCAACCAAAGCTACAGGTTCCATTTTCACACCCTACCAAGGTCAAAGGGCATGCCAGACCTGCCACACAATCAATGGGCAGAGGCACAAAAACAAATTACAGCCCTCATGGACATGAGGGCCATTCAGCAAGTACCACAACAAGAGCAGGGGCAAGGATTTTATTCCAGACCTTTCCTAGTACCCAGGAAGGACAAAACCTGGAGACCAATTCTGGACCTGTCTATAGTAAGTACGTTTCTGGAAGTCCCAAAATTCAAGATGTTGACTCTTCAGCAGCTACTGCCCATGCTGGGCAAGAGGGCTTGGCTCGTAACCTTGAACCTAAAAGAGGCATACCTGCATGTCCCAATCAGACAATCTTGCAGAAGATACCTCAGATTCATAGCTGGCTCAATGCATTACCAATTCTCTGCACTGCCCTTTGGCTTATCTACTGTGCCCAGGGTCTTCACAAAATGCCTGGCACCAATAATCGCATTTTGCAGACAAAAAGGAATTTAAATATATCCCTACTTGGACGACTACCTAATTCAAGCAGAGAACAAAGACATTCTTCTAAAGCATCTGGTGTTTGTAAAAAGATTACTAATCGCCCTAGGGTACACAGTAAACAAAAAGAAATCAAAACTAGTGCCCTCCCAAGAGATAATATTCCTGGGTGCAAGCTTAAATACCACTGCCCAGATGGCTTATCTCACACCAGACAAGCAAAAACAACTGACTACTTACTTCAACAAATTGGCAACAAAACCCCACTTATCTGCAAGGAAAATCCTGCAGGCCTTGGGTTTCATGGCATCCTGCATTCTACTAATTCCATATGCCAGACTGCATATGAGGAAACTTCAATGGTATCTGAAAAGTGTTTGGACTCAACATTGCCACAGCCTGGAGACATTAATTGCACTCATTCCCTGCCTACAACAGGAGTTTCGATGGTGGGCAGAAGCCTGTCACCACAACAAGGGTCTGCCATTCAGTTTACCCACAGCCAGATAGACACTGACAATGGATGCATCAGATTATGCCTGGGGGGCACATAAGGCAGGAAACTGTATTCAGGGCACATGGCCTGCAAACCAGATGCATCTTCACATCAATCAAAAAGAGATGCTAGCTGTGCAAAATGCTCTAACAGCTTTCAAGGACCTGCTTCATCCAGGACAATTACTGATAAAGACAGACAACACTACGGTCATGTGGTACATAAACAAGCAGGGAGGTACTCATTCCCAGCCCCTCTGCAGACAAGCAATGACCTTGTGGGACACAGCATTGGCTTATCAAGTTCACCTGCAAGCACAATTTCTGCCAGGAAAAACAAATACTCTGGCAGACGAACTAAGCAGAAACCTCATGGATCCCCATGAATGGAAACTGGATCCACAAGTCTTCAGGATGATAATAAGGAAATGGGGATGCCCAGACACAGATCTATTTGCCTCCCCTCACAACTGTCAATTGTAAAGATTTTGCTCAAGGATTTACCACAAGCAAGCATGGAAAGTGGACGCCCTATCATTCAGCTGGAAAAATCTAACAGTATATGCTTTTCCCCCACTACCTCTCCTTCCCAGAGTACTCCTCAAGGTCAGACAAGAGAAGCCAAAAATGATTCTGATTGCACCAGACTGGCCACACCAGCACTGGTACCCAATCCGAAAGAGCTTGTCTCAAGGTTCAGCATGGATATTGCCTCAAACTTCTCACTTGCTGACCCAACAAAACAATCAGATCCTGCACAGCCAACTCAGGACCTTAAATCTGGCAGCATGACGAATACTGTAGCCATTCAGAAAAATCCTCTTTCAAAAGCTATTATGGATGTTGTCTTGGAGGCCAGGAGGCCCAGTACCAGAAAATCTTATGCAGAAAAATGGAAGAGATTCTGTGCTTGGAACCAGGAACAAGGCATTGACATGTCTGCACCAAATATTCCTCAGATTTTACAATACCTAACTGAGATGCTGAACAAAGGCCTTTCTTTCTCATCAATAAAGATTCATGCCTCGCCATTTCTGCACATTACAATACGGAACCACCTATTTTTTCTCATCCTTTAATAAGGCAGTACCTCAGAGGGGCCAAAAACATCAGGCCTCCAAGGAGAGCACCAATTCCGGCCTGAGACCTCAATTATGTTTTGGAAAAACTCATACTGCCTCCTTTCGAGCCAGCATCAACAGCAGAAATTAAATTCTTATCCTGGAAAACAGCTCTGCTTCTAGCCATAACCTCTGCAAGGCGAGTCTCGAAGTTACAAGCACTCATGGCTGTGGAACCTTTCATCATTTTTCATCAAGACAGGGTTTCTCTGAGGTTAAACCCTACATTTATGCCTAAGGTGGTGTCCAGTGTGGCTCTCAATCAAACCATTCACTTGCCTACCTTTTACCCAAATCCGCAGACCAAGGGTGAGAAAATTCTGCATTCTTTGGACATACACAGGCAGTTACGCTACTACTTGGACAGAACTAAAGCTTTCAGAAAGACTGAGCAACTTTTAGTGTCATATGCTGCAGGATCACAAGGAAAGGCTATCTCAAAACAGACTATTTCTAAATGGATAGGCCATTGCATCCATTTCTGCTATTCTCAACATGGCAAATCAGTGCCTAAGGGCATTAGGCCTCATTCCACCAGAGCAGCAGCCACTTCAGCAGCCTTCCTCAGAGGAGTACCAGCCAAAGAAGTCTTAGAGGCTGCAACTTGGAGTTCAGTGCACACTTTTACAAAGCACTACCACTTGCCTCTCTACTCTAAGTCCAGAGCAGGCTTCGCCACTGCAGTTCTGCAGGGCCTCATAGCCTCTCCTAATCCAGTTTAGCCCAGCCACCTATCCTCAACTTTGGGATTCAACCCTAGAGTAATGACTGCAACAGTGAAACACAATGAACATAGTACAGTTGTGTACCTACCATAAATGTAGATTTTCGAGTGTATTCACTGTTGCAGTCCAGGTTACCCACCCACCATCCCCCTTCTCTTTGCTGGGACATATCTGCACTACTCTATCCTATACAACCTTTTTGGTGTATTTGCTTTTAGATGAAGGAAATGTTATTTTTGTGCATGCATTTCTTATTTATATATATTTTTAGCCTACCTATTTGGGGCACCTGACATCTGGGGCAAGAAAAACTGAAGAAAATGGCGTCGGCTGCATCTTTTATACCCCTGGTGCACTGACGTCAGGGAAGAGGTGACATCAACCGACGCAGGACCTAGACTTTGGAATTCTGGCCGACTGCGGGTAGCCTGCCAGCAGGATAACCCAAGAGTAATGACTGCAACAGTGAATACACTCGAACATCTACATTTATGGTAGGTACACAACTGTACTTTCACTGGTTTAGTAATGTTCCCTAGTAGGGACTCGCAGTTCTCATGGACAGAGACAATTACAAGTAAGATTGTAACTCACAGTTAGTCCCTAGTAGGGACTCAGTTGTCATAGACAGAGACAATTCCAAGTAAGACTGAGTACATAACATGGTGATGTAGTTAGATGTTACGATAATTACTGATTATGCTATTGTTTTATAACTTAATCCGGGTTAGTACATGGGCATAGCCAGTTCAATTTGAGATACTGTTTGAGGTTTTTTTTTTTTAAGAGACTTTTGGAGGATTGTAGGGTTATATATATTGGCAAGGCATTCCAGGTTTTGCCAACAAAGTTGGTGAAAAGGGATTCACCAGCTGAGTTATTAGCTTTGTGGGTTTGGACCAGATTTGTCGGCTGACCATAGGGATCTCAGGTTGCTATATGGCTTAATAATATTTATAAGAGAGGGGGTATCTTTAGGGTGGGACAGAACTTTGTGCGCTATTAAGAGTTGATTGCATTGAATTAAGTGGGGCAGTTCTAGCCATTCTAGTTGTTTCAGGTTCTGGCAGTTATGGGTTCTATAGATGGAGCCAGTGGGGAATCTGGAAATATGATTGTAGCTATGGGACAGCTTATTTAGTTCTGTTTTATTGAGGTTTGAGAGTACAGGTGAGGCACATAAAAGAGTAGAGAGTAGGTGTTGTCAGGCGATTTCAGTCCTAGCCACTGGGGTTAAGAGTGTCTTGTTTCTATACAGTAATCCAAACTTCTTATTGATGGTCTGTACAGTTTTGTTGACCTGTAGGTCAAATTTGAGATTATTGTCTATGATAACCCCTAGAAGTTTAGTGTGTTGATCTGGGGAGATGGTGGTGCCATTGTTAGATGTGACAGAGAATGAAAGTGTGCAACATCTACTAGTGGGGGTGAAGAGTAGAAGTTTAGTTTTATTGGGGTTCAGTAGTAGGCGTTGGTTGGTGAGCCAGTTCTCAATAGTGTTAAATGTATTTTGGATTAAGTTTTGTAGTTCGGACGGGGAGGTGGCTGAACAGATGAGAGTGGAATCATCTTTTAGAGAAAGAATGAGAAGTTCATGGTTGACCATGTCAAAGGCTTTTGAAAGGTCAAGGAAATATCTTTAAGAATGAAACAAATTGTCCAAATCATTGTGGCTTTAACTTTTATAGATATTTCTGTGAACCAGTAAAGCAGCAGGACGAGGTCAAATAAAGGCTTTAGTAAGGGGGAACAGTGTTTCGAAGTTGCATCATCAGCATGAGTATTTTTACAGGAATATAGGGGAATGGATTAGTGTATTTTTCTGTTAATTGTCAGCATTCTAAGTGGCACAGAAAGTAAGTTTTATGATCTGTAGTTTAATAATAGAAAGCTGGCATGTGTAGTTGGTAATCACTTTTTGGACCATCTCTGGAAAATTTTAAGGTGACCAACCACAGCTACAGAAGTAAGACTATTTGGGTTATATTGACCAGTAAGGGGGAGGATTGGGTTAAAGTGAACAGTAGGAATGGCCTTCAGTATAAGTGAATTAGATGGTGATTTGATGCTGTTTTGCTGGAGATGTTACTTAGTTTTTAAGGTGTATATACACACTGAATTGAGGCAGCTGCTGATGTTCTTATTTGTTGGGTGGACTTCAGATTTGCTGTCCATGTTCTTGGTAGTAACTCCTTTCTTCACTGTTAATCGACTGTCACCAAGAGGAGTTCACATGCATATGAATATCCTCAAAAATATTATCAGGTCATTTATGAACTACTGAGAAAATAGTTTATTTGTTTGTGTCTTTCGGCTTTTCCCGGTTAGTAGTCACCACAGTGGAACTCCGGTCCGCTAATGATTGGTAGTGGATTTTTACGTACCGGGTTACCAGCTCTGATGCACAACCTTCAACGAAGGCATGCCCCATTCATGTATGCCTCCACACAGAAGACGCTCTAGCTGAGAATCGAACGGGACAACGTCTTGCTATAAGGTGACAACGCTACCGCAGCACCACCTTATTAATCCTACTGTAACACGAAGATGTTTTTGCATGATAAACGTCTTTGTACATAGTTTTGTTGTTTTGGTTTATATATCAGAAGTTTTTTTTTTCTCTTTTTAACTTTAAAGAAAAAAACTGTACAATTTCATGGAAATATTTCTTCACTTTAATAATGATTTAATAAAATTCTTAAAAAAAAAAAAAATATATATATATATATATATATATATATATATATATATATATATATATATATGTGTGTGTGTGTGTGTGTGTGTGTGTGTGTGTGTGTGTGTGTGTGTGTGTGTATTATCAGGCGTTTGCCAGCCATACTGAGTAAGCATGTTTCAAAAACAAATCATATATTGTAAAATGAATGTACTATAATTTAAATAAGAAGACATATTGGTGTATTTAGTATATGTTTTTTTCAGAATGCTGTATGGAGTATTTGTTTTCTGTTTTTGCTTAAGTGTCATTTCAGCACTGTTTTTTTTTTCAGTCCTGACTGCTTATACTGTTTAGATATATATACCATCTAGAACTGCAGATGAGAGAGCTAGGGCTGTATTTGTTGGAGGTGGGGTGAGAACTTCATTCTTGAAGATGGAGAAAAGTTCCAAAACTCCTTGCTATCCATCCAGCAACAACCCCTTTTTCCCATCGTGGCAATAATTCTGTATAAATGACATGATGTCTGTAGACAGAACATGGAGTAGCATAGCACACAGATGTAATGTTTGGCATAGGTTCCTAAGTTCATAGGCCTGGCAAACATGCTCAATGCCTGTTACCTTCGAGGAGATATATATGCCCAGAATCCTGTGTTGAAACTTTCCAGTGCCTAGATTCATCTAATTCTTTTATGAAGGTGTGATCTGATGGGCTGAGTTTAATTGACAGTTGGAGAGTTTATTCCAAAGTTGTGGGAGTCTTTTGATACAAAGCTATGACAGCAATAACGGTAAATCTTAACCCAACCCCCCAGCAGCAAAATCAGTTGCCGGTGTCACTGCCCAGGATTCTAGATTAATCTGGATGAGGAAGGACTAGCAGACAGATGTGGTGATGAAGTGTACGCAGGAGAATGAAGCAGAAGAGGTGGGCAGAACAACATGAGGAACAGAGGGAATAAACATTATGCAGTGCATGGCGTGCCGTGAATGCACTCCAAGTTGAGAAAAAGGTAAACTTATTAAACTTTCCCAGTGCAAAACCTAATTATAACAGCATGTAGGGGTGCTGAACTAAGGTTTACTATGTACATCTAAGTGCTATTACAGTTGAGCTTCATTCTGTGGACAGTGTTGGCCATAAAAGAACAGTGACCAAAGTTGAAACAGCCTTTAAAAGCTGTTAGAACTTCATTATCTAACACCTTTTAAAAGCTGTTTTACCTACTGTCAGAGGGGCACTTCATTTTTGCCTGCTGTATATTTCAAATGTCCCTGATTTTGCTTCGTATTTATGCTCTGTCGCTCATAAAATCTTTGATTTTCTCATAAATCACCAAGGATTACACAGTTAATAATGAGACCCATTAGAGTTTTGTAGATCTTACTATTCAGAAAATGCACAACAATGTAAAACCTGTTGTTCTATTAACTTAAGTGTCCGTTTTATTAATATTTTGACCCCTCATTATTTTTCTATTTCTCCATAATTCTTAAGCAAAGAAGTTGATGTTTATACTGTTTCTTTCAAAGCATCAAATGCTTTACTGGCTTTCAAAACTAGCAACACTAATTGCAATTTTACATTTTCTCATGCTCTCTTTCTCTGTTGTTTTTAATCTGTAAAAAAATGGAGAAGATAAAGCTCCACGCACTACAAAGAATTATAATTGGGTCACCGATCATAACCATTGTCACTTCTCATGCTTTGCTCTCTAGGTGAATTTCTTATCATCTATGTGTTGAGCTCAAAATAGGTGAGTTATGATCAGTGACCGAATTAAAATTCTCAAAGGACATTGAGTTCTATGTACAGGTCTAAACATATAAGTTCTATAGGGTGTAGTTCAAATTCCCAATTCCCAAGTGCTTGAATACCACTGTCTTGCAACAGGGACTTGGACATCCTGTAGCTTGCATGGCTGGCCGCTGATGCTTGAGCTCGACTATATGCTCAAGTGAGGTGAGGAAGTCAATTGGAGAGTGTTAGTATGATCATCACAGGGAGGGTGTGTGGGGTGATGAGAGTGCAGGTTAGAGTTTTACCCAGTGAATGGGAGGGAATATAGATTTAGGGGAGGTAGTTTTTGGTTTATGGAGTGGTAGCAGAGGAAGCTAGTTTTATGTTTAGGGAGCACAAAGGGAGTTTTAGGAATAGGTAGCAAATGGGAGCTTTAAGGTTAGGAAAATGTACTGAAATTTTAGGGTTAGTTAGAGATCAGGGGCTTTAGCTTTGTGTGTAATTTTAAGTCTAAGGCACAGTCAGAGATTTAAGATTAGGGAGGGGAGTGCTATGGTTAGACTTAGGGATCAGATGGCAGTTTTATGATTAGAGTTAGTGTTCTGGTAGCGCTATATAGTAGGAGGGCTAGGTAATTCACTAAGATCAGGCTAGTGGGAGTCAAAGCCCTTGCCAATTAGGTGATGGGAGGGCTAGATAATTCATTAGGATTGGGCTAATGGGAGTCAGAGCGCTTGCCAATTAAAGCAAGTGGCAGTGAGGGACAGTGTTGCAAGCTACTAGCATGTGAGTACTTGTAATACGCCCAGTTGTATATACATATTTGCATATAAAACATTAATTATCTCAGCAATGATTAACAAGTTATACCAAGTGTTTATGCACAGAGGATGAATTGCAAATTATTAAGTGGCAGGAGTGCCTTCTGTGTGGAGTCTGCATGTCCTCCCCGTGATCGAGTGACGTTTAAAGACATGTAGGTAGGTGCATGCGTGAATGGGTGTGCCTTCTTTGAAGGTTGGGTATCGGGCTGGCAACTCGGCACCGTAAAAATCCACTGCCAATCATTAGCGGACCGGAGTTCCGCTGTGGCGACCACTAACTGGGAAAAGCCGAAAGACATTGTGAGGTGCATGTGATCTTAACATCATTGTATAAATGTTCATTCAGTGCAGATCTGAAGGCTGCAATGTTGGCTTGTTATTCACTTCATTTTTGAGGTAGTTTAATAGTGTTGGTACTAGTCTGGAGAAAGCTGTTTCATCTACAGCAGTTTCTAATTTTGCTCCAGCCAAAGGAAGAGGACTGTCCTGACTGCTTCTAAAAGTGCATATTGGTTCTCTGGGTGGGAGGTCTTTTTTAATAGAAGGCAATAACCAAGTTCCAGAATTTTAAATGTCAAAGTACTGATTAGAAAATAAGCTTCTGTTGGTAACGGGTAACCAAATGAAATGATTTAAGATTTCCTTGAAGAAAAAGAAATGTGGTGGCAGGTCTTTCTTAATGCATACCCCCCCCCCCCCCAGGTTTAAATGACATAGTATCCATATCCAGTAAGTTAAAATTAAAAGTTTTTGATAGGTAATTTTCTTAGCTAGAGAGGGTGTCCCTGACTAATACTTAATACAGTCTAGGTCAAATGTCTTTTTAAAGAACAACATGTTTTAATAATTGTGTATATTAATGTTTGTATATTTATTTGTATATATATATATATATATATATATATATATATATATATATATATATATATATATATGATTATATTATAAAGGCCTAGGTTATTTATTGCATGGCAAGTCTGATTTTAGAATATATATATATATATATATATATATATATTATAGGTATCTTATTTTACAAAGTGATTTATACAAGATGCTTTCAATGATGCACCATGCATGATTTTGTTTAGTACTTAGGGTTTATCCTTTTTTGGTGCTCATTAAGTTCAGGTGGGGTGTGACTAACTGTGATTCTGATGTGTATAAATTGGTTTTGATGTAGTTCTTAGTTGTCTGAGGAAGTATCATTATGTACAGCAGACGAAAGTGCTTACTTTGTTCGATGTTATAATAAATCTTCATGTTTGGATCAGTGGATTTCAGCCTGTGTTTTTCACTGTGAAGGTTGGTTTTCTTTCCTATTTGGTTTTCCATGATTTAAGAGGTGTCAAGTGTTGTGTGTTTATGTAAATTTTATTTTCAATGGTTTGTAGTGTGTGTGTGTTTGTGTTCTGGGATGAATGTAGGCAGAGGACAGGAATGGCATATTCTAATTTTGGAATTAGGACATTTGCATAGGGGATAGAATATCATAGTTTAAGATGTGATAACACCTCAGCAATTATGTTATCTGTGTGAAGAGAAAGGCTCATGTGTAATCCGTAGATACACTTGTGAAATGCTTGGGATGTGGTTACCTTTAATATCCGTAATGACAAGACATGGTCAGTTGGCAAGACTGTGAGGGATGGAGAAAGGCATAACATTAATTTTTCTTTGAGTATTCGTGTCCAGTAAAATACATTTCTGGACATTGTACAAAACATGGAAGATACTAAGTTAATGGACACCAAAGGAATTAAATTTAAAGGAGAATCCAAACAATGTGATGCATAAAGGAGAGAGTGTAGATAAAGTAAGAAAGAAAGAGAGCTGAGAGGGAGCAGGTTGTAACATGGCTCCTGCAAGGGGACACATTTTCTACTTATTAGGAGTTTACTACTTTGGAGCCATGTACACAGAGCTGTAAAACCTGCCTGTAGTTTAGACAGAAGGGTAAAGTGATTTTTTTCTGGACTCTGTCATAGATATATTATCAACCAACATTATAAGGTTAAGGTGTGATAAGTCTAGGTTAAGGTGACTATTAAATACAGAAAAGAGTAGAGGTCCTAATACTGAGCCTGAGGAACATCAGTGCTAATTTTCCAGTTTCGGCAAATGAGTTGTTACAATAAATATGGAAGGTTCTGTCATTTAAATCTTGTTTGAACCATAATATTTAATTTTCAGCAAAGCTGAGTTTATAGTTTCTGGGGAAGTAGGTTATGGTTAATGGCTTCTCCTGGGTTAATTTCTCTAAGTCTTTTGGGTTTCTAAGACCATCATGAGAATGAACCCCATTCTTAAGTCAGGCTATGATTAAAGTTCACGAAATTACTATTGTTTCAGTCTTTCAGCTTAGCCAAAAGTGCTCTTTGCAGCAACTGCAGTGTACCCAGAATTGACTCCTTCTGTGATTTATACAGAGCTACATGTATCCGTAGCATATCTAAATATGACTGCAAACTCTTTTTTATGAGACCCATTGCTCCTACTACTATTGGAACTGTCTGGGCATCTTTCTTCCACATTGCCATAATTTCTGCCTGCATATCCTGGTATTTTATGACTTTGTGTCTCTCTGTACATAAGACTATAATCACTAGGTTTACAGATTTCAATGATCAATGCTACTTTTGTCTTCTTTTAATGTACTGCTATATCTGGTTTTCCTCACACATATTTTCTGAACTGTTGGCAATGGGTGATCCCATGAGAAATAAACCATCATTTTCTATGATGCTTTGTGGCTCATGTTTCCAGCGTTTCTCATCTACTTCAATACCATAATCCTTGCACAATCCCCAGTACTAGTCTTGCCACATTATTATGCCTTTCAGTATACAGGCCCTCTGCCATTAGTGTATCTCACCCCAACAACAAGATGTTTGACTCTTTCCAATTCTGTTTTACAGAACCCCCATTTGTCTGTTTCTCAGACATGTTCATCTGACTTTTAATCCAATGTGTACATAGTCCACTGTCTTGGGCCGCAAATATTTACCTTTCATTTTTGTTTTAAAGTCACCTCTCCTTAACCATTCCTGCATCAAATCCTGATAAATGTGAGATTGTTCCAGCAGTTTTCTATACCTGGCACTATATTTAAGGCTTTTCCAATTTCTTTCCATCTCATCTGATCCCTTTTATTTTCTTTCTTTTGTTTATAATGGCTCTCTGTTTAACTTCTCTAAGCTTTTTGGGGTTTTAATACCATGATGGGAATGGGCCCCATTCCTAAGTCAAAGTATAATTAAAGTTCATGAGACTAGCATTGTTTCAATCTTTGATGTTAGCCAAAAGACATGGGTCATGTTAATGAAAATGCCAGCAGAAATTAAACCGTTATTCATATTATTATACATAGTGTCACTGGCAGAAAGTAAAGCTGGTATGGTGCTGAAGGAATTTCTAAAACTGTGCTGTTGGTTGCAAAGACGTTTGTTACTGGCTGCTTGAATAGGAGTTTTTCAAAAAGTGTCTGAGAGGACACAGGTTGGAGATGAGTCTTTAAGGTCAGAGATCGACTGATTGAAAATATGTGGAAGTTGTTCGGATTTTTTTATGCTGACAGTTGAAGGAAACTATGATATAGTTTGTTAAACTTGGCTCCAGTACTGTTATGTTTTAAGACTACTATGATTTCATTACCTGTTGTAGCTTTGAAGTAGAAGCTAGCTGTATACAAGGCAAAAGGATTTAATTCTAGATTATCACCCTCTTTGCAACAAGAGGGTTGTGTAGAAAGAGAGAAAAGGGTTCAATCTTTCTTTTACTGAAGAAAGAATGACATGTTAGTGGTCAACAGGAACACTAGAGTTGCAGCAAAAGTTTGTTTGCTTGGCTTCAGAGTCAGTTATTTTATTTCTTCCCAAAATAGTTTTGGCTGAGAAGTATATGATTGTTGTCTTTACTTTAAACATAGGGCTTTGGCACCATCTGAGGCTACTCTCACCAATTTTCTTTATCAAAGAAAGTTTGACGTAGGATTAAATTGCTGGGATTAGCCTTACATGATCAATGGGTAAATTTCCTAAGTTTTATTTTTTTTTTTGCTTAATGTTTACAGTCAGCAGTGGGTATTATTTATTTACTTTTTTTTTGCTCACAGTTGTCTTCTAGATGAGGAACAAAGAAGTCTGTAATGTTTTATAGAATAGTGCTAGAGTAGGTTATTGCCATGCCTGGATTTGCTGGGAGTAAAGAGCGGACCAGTCAATACTCTTCAGGAGTTTAATAATATCAGACACTTTGAGTTGTAGCAAAAGTCTGCCAGTGCCATTTTGATGGTAATGTTCTGCTATTATTCCAGAATCCACAACATTTTATTTTGTGCATAACTACTGACTTGTGTTGGAGGAAGGTATGTACACAAACAAGGTAAATGAAGGAACAGAAATGCAAGCCTCATGTTCTTTGCTTAAGCCCTTTGTGAGTGGTTGTGGTCACAGGACTTTCTTAAAGTACTCATGAAACATTTATTTCTGAGCACAAATGTGTAGGTGGTTTCCCTGTTAACAAAAATGAAACTGAAAGATTAGAAGATAAATATTAATGTAATCAATTGTAAATAAAGCAGTGCAGTAAACATTATCTGATTATTATAGTTAACAGTGAAGAAACATGGTATTATGTTCATGGGTTCATAAACAAGTACACGGTTAGCTACTCCTGTGGGTCATTTTAAGCCTAGGCAATTTCCCTTTTGGTAGCTGAATTAGCCTATCCTGTTTGGAGTTAGACTGGTCTTTCCCATCCCATGGCCTCTAATTACATGTTACCCATAGTGGGAATAACTGGGATCATACCATAGATAATTTGTGGGGACCCACGCAAGAGTTAAAGCATTTAAAAGTTGCCTCGGTCCATTGGTAGTACAGGGGCAGTCCTGAGGTACATTTTCTATTACCCATCCATAGATCTAAGTTATGTTTGAATATAGGTAAGGATGAGCTATGTTTTAAGTGGATGGGGAGTTTGCTCCAGGGCAGTGGTATCCTCTGTGAGATGTACCTGTCCCTGCAAATTGTTCTGTTCATGTTGCAGAAGAGTACTTTTCATGTTGGACTCGGTACTCTTAAT
The DNA here is from genome assembly GCF_019279795.1 of Protopterus annectens. Taxonomy (NCBI): domain Eukaryota; kingdom Metazoa; phylum Chordata; order Ceratodontiformes; family Protopteridae; genus Protopterus; species Protopterus annectens. Next base: position 1,502,501,863 of record NC_056729.1, read on the forward strand.
GCAGTTTGACTTGCTGATGTGCATCAGGTCCAAAAGCACTGAGTTGGAAGATGTCCTGTATGCCAGACACAGGTCAACTCTTAGCAGTCAGCTGGATACCGAGTATAGTGACTGGGCGGTCCATGTAGGAACTGCTTTTTAGGCATTGTGTCCTTTTAGTAAGGAATCTCTGCTGGTGTTACTGTCATTGTATATATCTGGACAGATACATTCCAATGGGGTCATTATAGTCAAGGACTGGCCTAATGAAGGCCGAGCAAAGGGGTCAATGACATCTCTAGATCTAGATGCAGTCACTTTGTATATAAGTTGCACAATATAGAAGGAATTTCTTATGATAGACACATGTTGATCAAAACTTGGGTCACTGTCCACATCCTGAACAACTGGGTCAGCTCCCAGGGCCATATTGTCAATTTAGTAGTTCTCAGGGGTACATGACTTCCCAAAGGATACAACAATGCATTTTTTGGTATTTAGTTTCAGTCCATGATTCTGACGCTAGTTATTTGTTTGGGACAAAAAATACTGCAGGATGGCTAAGTTATTTGGGGATTGAATAACAACTCCTAGTTTGCACTCATCTGCAAACTTAAACAGCCAGAGCCCTTTGGTATTGATTTTTATTTCAGAGAAGTAGATGCCAAACAGGAAAGATCCCAGTATTGAATCCTGGGGACTCCACTGGTGACTGGTATATTTGTGGAAACAATTGGCAGTCTCGCAGGTAATGTATGAGTTTATGGCCAGTTTATTTAGGTTTTCTATTATGCCTGAAGCCTGAGTTGGGTATTGTGTCAAAAGGTTTCATTACTTCTACGATAAGTCATCCCGTGGCTATACATATGAGGATGGTCAGACTTATGGGGTTCAAACTGCCTAAGTCTGCAGAAGGTCAGCCCTTATGCAGGTGAATAATTGAAGCTGTTCTCCATTCATCTGGTGCAAAACCTTCATGGAGGCTGTTACTGAACAGTGCTGCTGGGGGAGGGGGGCTACTAAATCATTCTTCATGCTATTTAAGATGCATCCAGGGGTACTATCAGGACCCATTCTTTCAGTATTTTAGGTATTGGATCATGCTTTTTAGGACTTGATCTTGTGTGAGAGTTAAAGGCAGTCAGTTTCAGGTATATATTGTGGGATAGATGTAAGGGGAGAAAGAAGGGTAAAGTTTGAGTGGAATTTATCAGCAAGTAGGGTCACTATGTGTTCAACTTAAAGTGATTTGTTAATAAACTAAAATTTACCTTGCGTCCATGATATGGGATGCTGGAAGTGCCAAACGGCATTTTCACTCTATCTGTGAATGTTTTCGGCTACTCCTTTACTTCTAATATGTCTGTATACATGTCACTTTCCCCAGTGTTATGCTGCCAAGGACTAATAAACTTTCACCATAGTGACATCTTCAACTTCGTGTAAGTGTAAGAAGCTGGTGTAACCGTAGTGACATAAAGTTCGTGTAACCGTAAGGAGCTGCCATAGACTTTAATGGCTACATCTGTGCGCATGCATAAACATGTGTCCATGAAAGTTTATGGACGCTCCTAAAATGTTAACCCTAAGCTGATGTCACTTAGGGATACACTAAGTTTATCCGGGACATTGTTTAATAAAAAAGCTTAAGAAGCATTTTTTAAAAGAGAACGACTCGGATGAAAAATAAATGAATGGTGTACTAGTACACTGCGGCACTTAACTCCTTAAATACAGCAATGTACCTGTAATATGAACAAAGTCTAAGTGTAGGCAACATCGATCACAATCAGGTAGCATACTGCTGCATTGGGCTTCTGAGAGTATGAACATAACTAAAAATGCCCTTGTGATTGTCTTTGAATTGAGTGGTCATTTTAATCTCAAACTTGGCTTTGGTGGATTTTTCTAAGTCTCTAAGTTACTTGTTTGTTTCATTGATGAGGTCTCTAGCATTATGGGAATTGCTCTTCTTACTTTTGATCAAAATTCTCTTCTTTTTATTGTAAAGATTGTTGATATTATAGCCCCATTACGTGGGCTTGTTTCAGCGGTTTAATCTGCACTGCTTACATGCTGGTACAGTGTTGTGGTGTACATTTCTGCATATTTAGTGGAGTTAAATGGTTTGGCAGGAATATGAAGCTTGCCAGTGTATCACTTAGGATTATGTAGTTTGTCTTAGAGAATTTTCTAAAAGTGGTGGTGGTGCTGCGGTAGTGTTGTCGCCTCACAGTAAGATGCTGTCCGGTTCGATTCTCAGCTAGAGCGTCTTCTGCATGGAGACATGCGTGAATGGGCATACCTTCGTTGAAGGTTGTGTGTCAGGGCTGGTAACTCGGCACGTAAAAATCAACTACCAATCATTAGCGGACCGGAGTTCTGCTGTGGCGACCCCTAACCGGGAAAAGCCGAAAGACACAAACAAACCTTGGGTTGAAGGGGTCTCTGGTTTCAGTTTTGTTTCAAAAGGGATGGCTTTATGATCAGATCTAATCAGTAACAAAGTTAGAAGAAACATGGCAGGATCCACACCAAGAAGTGAAAATAATACATAAACATCCCTCGAACAGTGCCCCACCCAGTACAAGAGAAAGAAACAGCAAACCACACCGCAAAGAAGTAAAACCAATTAGTATTTATTCAGACACTAAGCACTTTCATCCCTGAGTGTAAAAGAGGACTTCATCAGAGTAACAGTTAAAAGAGAATGTCCAAACTATTTAGCAAAATCAATCAAGTATCCGCCCCATTAATTCATTTAATTGGCATTCCCTAGCAACTAAATACATCTCCAACTTAAGAAACCACATTGAAGTGTAAAGGCTGTAAAAAGTCTGTTCAAACAGCTTAAAAATACTTACTACCAATATATGTATAAATACATACATTAGGCAAATTATATTTATATTTCTAAAATATTTATACATGAGTTTTGTTAACTGTGCAGTACCCTCATTTTCAACGAACAAGAGAAAGAGAAAGAATCATTTAAACCAAAAGGATCAATGGCATTTGTTCTTATTTGCCATGGAAATTCCCAACATTCCAGTCTGGTTTTCCATGGTCCCTCCCTCCAAGTCAAAATCAAGTACGTCTGTTATGAAAACAACAAATTCATGTCCAGTGTGTGCTTGAATGTGTTTCCACAAAGCAATTTTGGAGTGTTGTCTTTTTATGTCCCTTATGTGCTTATATACTCTTATCTTTTACAGCTCTCTGTTTTACCAATGTAGAAGAAATTGCATTTATTACATAACACACATATACAAATTTTTTGGTGTCACAGTTGCATCTCTCTGGGCATGGTATTGTGCCAAACCCTTTTAAAATAATTCCATCTCTTTCTAGTATATATAGTCATCTGCAAAATATGGAAAAAAAGGAGTTTGCAGATGGATGGATGTACTGACATCTTGGTTAACTGGCAACCTGCTACCCTGTCACTTGTTGCCATTAAATTAAAAAAATATATGTTGCTATCAATTTTTGTAATGTACTTTTTTAAACTTTAAAAACATAACTAGGGATATGTATACAGGTGTGTATATATGTGTGTGTGTGTGTGTGTGTGTGTGTGTGTATATATATATATATATATATATATATGCATATATATATATATATATATATATATATATATATATATATATATATATATATATATATATATATATATATATATACATACACACACACACACACACACACACACACACACACACACACACACACACATCAATATATATATATGTATGTGTGTGTATGTGTGTATGTGTGTGTGTGTGTGTGTGTGTGTGTGTATATATATATATATATATATATATATATATATATATATATATATATATATATATATATATATATATATACACATACACACACATATATATATAGACTTATAAAAAAGAGTGATGATCAGTATATTGTGTTAATGTTTGAAGAATGAATGGTCCTCTCACAGAAAACATTTACTAAAGGTGACTTTTTATTTAAAAAATGATTTCCTTTCTTTTATTTTAGGAAATTGATAGAAGAGGCTATCAATGCCTTGTATACATACATTGGTTGTCTACAAGTTTTCATATAGTTTTGCCTATGCCATTGAATCGTCTTTTGTCAGCAGATACTGATGTCATTTAAATTACAGTGAAACTTTTGGTCAAAGCCATAGTGGCAGGAAAGGTATGCATTCAGAGTCGCTAGTTTAGGAGATGAAGGGCAAGTAAGGAAAACTGATAGAGACAGTAGTTCTAGTTAATATAAGTTTCAGGCCATAGTTTTATATAAATAAACATCAGTTATAAAAACAGACTTCTGGGTTTAGCAGAATATTTAAGAGAAGGAATGATGCATAAAGTCTAAATGGAGATATTTAAGGCCTTTAATGTAAATTCACAGCTCAGACTTAGAAAACCATTTCTGAATTGCTTTGAAATTACCTAATCAAGTAAGTCTGGCATGTAGTCTGGGTTTCTGTTCTTCATCTTTCCAATTACTCCATGATAGTTTTTTTCTAGTTTTGTTTTAAATATGTTTCCATGGAGAGCAATAACAGGACTATGGCAGTAAGCCAAATTTTTACAGTGTTGAGGCTTATAATGAAAACAGTAGAATGACAGGAATATCCAAGTCCCCCCCCCCCCTTAGTGGAAGTGACAGCAGAATATGAAATCTGTGTTTGTTAGGGTATTAAAATAGTTTGATTAGCTTACTCCACTTTGCTGGAAAAACAGACAGTTGAAAAGAAATGTACAAAAGCTTTACTATCAAGATTTTTTTAAGTGCCACTGACCTTTGTTCAAAAAAGTATGGGGATGAGGTCACGCTTTTGTTTCATCCTGTAATAATTTGGTTGTGGATGCGAAATTAAATTTTGCATATATCTGTTTTAAGGTATTACACAGTGATGATTCCAACTTGGCTGTGTTTTTCTTACACTTTTCAATGAATGGTTTGTCTGCATAACCTGTATACACGTTGTTTTGAATGTTATTTGGGATATTTTACAGGCACCTGCAGGCACCGTAATGTTTATGGACATCACGCTTGGTTTTACGATCTATGATTCTGAAGCAGAGCCCAGCAAATCATTCATGTTGTACTAATAAGGTCAGAAAAAGACCACAACAAGCAATGCCTACAGCCAGTATGGTTTGGCTTTATTGACCTGACTGTACCTATAAAGTTTTAAACAGTAAAATGTGATAGGCATTCAAAAGCATATAGCTGAACCACTTGTATGTCCTTAAGGGGTCATTTGAATATATCCCATGGACTTCTACTAGAGAAGGTTTATGGTTTTACACAGTGAAGACTCTAGCTTGGCTGGGTCTTTATCTGTACTTTTTACTGAACGGCGATTAAGATGACTGAAACCCCCAAATGCCAGTATCTGTTTTGTGACAAAATAGATGGGCAACTGGTGTGCGAGATTGACAGCCTCCAGGATTGGGGACTGTACCCATTTCCTTGCGAACTGTGGAGTCTCTGAGTTTATATAATTAGCAGAAGATGGGGGGGTGCATGCTCCCCCTGCAAAAAACAATGTTTTTCACTTTTTGTTCTGTAGGTTTTGTTATATTCAGTGTGTGTCTTCCTTGCGCATATGTGATTGTGTTGTTGAACTTTTTTTTGTGAGGGTTAGCAACGATGACGTTTGGGTGTTCAGATTATATATATATATATATATATAAGGGTCTACTTCAAATAATTGAAAGCCCACTTACCCGAAGATGACTTTACCAAGACGACAACACCGAACCATTACTTTACTGAACGATCACATTACCAAAGTTTTTAGCAGGGTAAGTATGCACTTGGCCAGCATGGGGAAATTTGCCCTTTCCCCCACTGTAGTACGATCTGAGAGTTGGTATGTTTAGTTGGGGGTGTGTGTGTGTGTGTGTGTGTGTGTGTGTGTGTGTGTGTGTGTGTGTGTGTGTGTGTGTGTGTGTGTGTGTGTGTGTGTTGCATGTGTGTGTGTGTGTGTGTGTGTGTGTGTGCAAATCATTATATTTCCATCCTGGATGCAACACTTATTTCTTCTCTATGCAGGAGGACCAATGCCATCTAGTTATCACCCTTTGCCAGACTGGAGTGAGACTGTATATCTCATCCCAGTCATGGGGAGTACTCAACGCTCTCTAAGCCCATGGTCTTCTCCAGCCCAGCTGGCAGAGTGGCTTGAAAAGTAGGAAAACTTTGGAAGAAGGTGTCTGCCATATTGAGGTTTAGCATCTTCAAATATTCATCTCACGTTTCTGGACCATAGTCTGTCATGGTCGAAGAAGACCTTGTGATATAGAAACTCCTTCCTGAATCTGGGATCAGTGAGACTCTCATATTTGTAATGGAAACAGCTGTGCTGGTACAACTCTGCCTTCATAGACACTTATGTTTATAAGGCATTATTGTAGCCAAGACTCCGGGGACAGGTGTCTTAGCTGACATTGCTGCTTTTGTGGAATGATATCAGCAGCCTTTTGTTGGATTCTGCCATTGACAGAAGTAATTTGTTATGGTAGTAGTCAATCAATTTCTGAATGCTTTTTGTTTTCTGCATGGCTGACTTCCATACTGGAGGCAGTTCAGATCCCCATTGCCTGACTTCTATTTCTTCTAGAACAAGAGGTTCTGCCAGTGTTCTAGGCACTGGGGACTGGGGCAAGTGTTCTCTGATGGCCCCTGTCCTTTTACTAAACAGTATCTTATTCCAGCAAAGCCACACTTGGAGACTGAAACTGGTTAGGGTGTTCTAGCTGGATGCCTCCATATCTTTTGCAGTCCTTTGCTCTTCAGAAGGTTCATGGGCTGCCCAAAGTTTGCTGTACACCGGATGGGAGAAGCCACTCTAGTACAGCAGAAAAAGCTTTTGTACCCCCCCCCTCCTTTGCCTGGGAACAGCCCCCTGAATCTATGGCAGGTGGGGAATTAACCGCCTCCTTCCTCTTCCTCTAGGATGAAGCTTGGTGCCCACGGGATACTTTGGTTGGAGCCTCTTCACTCCTGGCCTCTCAGTAGGCTGCTTTCCCACCCTGGTTAAATGATCTACATCTAAGAGAGCATCACTGTCCTATGGTTCACGCATGTGCTGTTGGCAGAAGTCTTTTGGATGTGGAAATGGTCTGTGTCCTCTTGTAGTGAGCTGGAATTTAGTCAACCAGTCTAGAGAGGGTTGTCCATCACAACTTAGGAGGTTCACTTTGGCAGTATTTTAAAGATATTTCCCTTAGCAGTAAAGAACCTTTGAACTGTATGCCATAAAGACCTTTCTTTTTATGTAGGGGCCTTTGGTCCAACCAGCTTCCCTCCCACACCTGGGTGTACAGGCTGCCTGTGGGTAGGCAATCCGGGATTTATAACCCTAGATTTGCTTTCCTTCCCGAGGTGCCTTAGCTCACTGTGTTGCTTTTGGCCTGATCCTCCCCTCAATACATGTAGTGTTAAGTTCAGAGTTAGGGCATTACTTTGGCAGAGTTCTGTGGAAAATATAGAAGAGCTTCCCTACGATCATCCTGCCTCCCCCTCCTCCAAATGGGTAGCATTCTGTGCAAATGAAGAGGTAAGGCCCAGGACTTGCTTTAGGTCCCTCTTAGTTAAGTAGTCTAATAGCATGATCATTCCCTTTTTGGTTTAGTATGGCAGGGTTTCTTTTCAGGATTCTTTGAAGCCATCTGGGAGGGTAATACCTGCCCTACCCCTTCAGGAAGCCAACCCTTTTCTAGGAACTTCTGGCTTCCTGGGTAAGTCTTAAATGCAGTTGTTATTTGGTGAGTAGGGTTATGTGACTAGCCTCTCTCAGCCATTTCTTTTACTTTCTTCATGGGGGAGGTCATGTCACAGTGGTACATTCCATAACTGTTATCCCGTGGTGGGTACTTGGGAGACAAATCTCATCTTCCTGTCTGTTTCAGAGGATGGCTCACACTATACTTTTAATTTTCAAGATGGCCCTTTGTGATTTAAGGGGGTCTGTGGATCATGCTTCTCCTTTGGATTTTCCTCTTCCTGGCAGTTCCATACTGTTTGATTCTTCAGTGATGAAATTGAATACCTCCAGCCTCCTGGCAATTAGGTTTGTTGTGGATTCACCTGGCTTTAGGGGCTTGGTAACCCCCCCCCCCCTTTGGACATAGCTAAAGTTGTTCCCATTTAACTGCAGGGGATGTCTGCTAGATCCTATCACCCATTTACAGAAGTTCAACGAGAGAAAGGGACATCTACTAATCAATCTGCTTGTTCTCAAGTGACCACACTTAATTTTGGGAGTGAAATGGTACCTCATGCCAACAGCCGTCTCTCAGTCTCTAGACTGATGTAGATGCCAGTCGCTGAGTCTCACCTCCTATGAAAGGTTAGGTCCTGCCTTCCATCCTGGCTGCGCTGGGCTGTGTAATCACTACTGACTGTTTGGAGGATCTCTTATTGATGGTGCTGTCCTTTCCTCATTGAAATGCTTTCCCTTTAGGATGCTGAGCTTTCTGCTTCACAAGTTTGTCTGTTAGCTACTGTGCATTTTAACCATGTGGCTCAGGAGTTCAACAAGGGTACTATACTTTTCTCTGGGTCCTATGAGGAGAGCCCTTCCTTCTCCCTGAAAGATAACCCACTTTTCCCATTTCTCTTGGGAAGGTGGGCCACCATCTCAGGACAGGTCTTTCCTTCACTTATGTTTGAATGATGACAAACAGGAAGAATAAGGGGGCTCCTATAATGTACTTAGCACTGTCTTCTTCTGAGGGGATCTCCTTCAGAGTTAGTTGGTTTAGGGGTAAGACTTTTAGTTTGTTCTCTAGTACTGGAACAGCAAGTCTGTAGTCTTGTCTGTAACTCTCTAGATTCATTGTTTACAGAATTTGCTTGATTTGACCCTAACGTACTTGGTTGCTACAGCTGTTCAGTTTATAATGCTTCCTTCCATGGCCTTACAGTCAGATATTCTGACTTGGTATTCAGTGTTATACTCCATTATTGCTCTTTCTGGCATAGCTCTCTGGCTTCTTCAGTCCAGCAGTTTAACAGTTTGCAACTCAGCTCAAATGTAGGGTCCTGGATGTTTGGTGCAACAGCTACCTTTTTAACATATAAATTGATCTACGAAGATAACTTTCCCTCATGGGTTGGAAACACCATTTTTTTATCCTTTTGAAGGTGGGCAATTCCTGTGTCCAGACCTAGCTTTTTGACTGTTGAGCTGGCTTACAGCTGAATATTCCTTGTTAGCAATCGGGGTCCAATTCTTCTTTGTAGATCAGCTGATATGGTAATAAATATAGTGTGTTCCATGTACCTGTTTGAGGTCATGGTGCGTGTTAGCCACAAGTAAGTAAGAATGTATGTCACATGTTACTGTTCAAATTCATGGTGTACCTTAGTCATGAATATTGTAAGACTGTATGTGCTACATGTTAATTGTTTGAACTTACCAAGTGCCATAGTCATAAGTGTGGTAAGAATCCATCTGTTACTTGTTAGTGTTTGAATTCATGGAGTATCTTAATCATGAATATGGTCATATTGTAGTTATTACATGTTATTGCTTGAATTTGTGGAATGCCTCAATCATAAAAGTGGCTAGCATATGACTGTTACATGTTACTGCTTGAATTCATGAAGTCCCTTAATAACTAATATTTTAAGAACATCTGTTATAGTCTTACTGTCTGAATTCATGGTGTCTTAGTCATGAAAAGATACTCCAGTAGGTGATGTATTCCTATAAAATTCATTCTTAATGTTTCATTCTTAATGATTCACAAGTATAATAAATATAATGCAAGTTCTTAATTTTCTTGTTCAGAAGGGTCCAGAAAATATATTGAGACCTTTCTGACCATTAGCTGTACTTGCTATGCATTTACTTGTATGACATCTAGTCTGATAAATCCCGATCTTGAAGTACAAAACTATTAACTTAAATCATCTCTGTTAAGAATAATGTTGCATGTTAAGTACATAGACAGCTGGGTGAAGTTACTAATATGTGCAAGTGGAACTCTTTCCTGTTTATGTGTGGATGTTCAGAGTTTTTTATTCCCTGTTGTAATCATGACATCTGAGATTCCTGCATGCAGGGAGCTTGACATATTGTACAACATCTACAATTCTACCTCCACCCTGCCAGTTGTGGCCATCTTCTTCCCAGTTAGATGAGAATCTGAAGTATAACAGAGGTTGCAGTCAACTCCACCTTTAGATCTTTCTTGCCACAATTCCAGTTTGCATGCTTGTATTGTCATTGTCCGTCTGGTGTGTTGACCTGCTTCCAGGGATCTACACAAGTATCATTTTGGGGAACTCTTTCTGTTTATACTTTACTAATACTCATCAATGTCTGATACTGAAATTGAAAACATCAGTAACTGCCTTGAGTGTGGGAAACAAATCTGTCCTAAGAATTTCTATTTTTAGTGTTTGTTTTGTCTAAGCTTGAAGCACAGTGTTGACAGTTGTGTGAGATGTGCTCACTTCAACTAATCAGGTGTCACACAGAATACCTCAGAGCCTATTTAGTTCAGAGGAATACACATGCGTTGTTCCAGCCTGCTATGGCAATGGTCATGACCTCTGCAAGCCATTCTTTAAAATGCAAAGTTTTGAAGAAATGCCCAATAGAAGGAAACCAAGGGAAGTTGATGATACATTTTCAGAGTTAGAGAGCACTATCAAAGCTTCTGATGTGACCATCTTTGCAGGCTGTCATACTGTCTGCTACTCATACATCCTCTCTTCTTGAGCCAAATCTGCACTACTAGTGATTGGTCAGTAGATCTTAAAAACACCACAATAGAAGTAACTCTGGATAATGCAGGACATGGACACTGAATTTAGCACTTTCGTCCACTTTTATTACGTGAATTTCTTCAGAAACAACTCAGCTTATCCTACTATGACACTATATAATCTTAATTAATCACATAACATCCATGACATCATTAATTGTTGATTTAAACAATTTAAAAATGGATCCAGAAAATACAAAAAATACTTTGAATAATAAAATTCAGTGTCCATGTCCTGCATTATCCAGAAAGATATTTCCTTTGTGGTGTTTTTACATTTTAAGTTTCAACAAGTTCTGTGGTCAGTAGATCTCCCATGAGGGCCTCTGGGACTGATATCTAAAAAATTGTTAGTGAAGGGGATGGTAGTGTCCTGAATTTACTCATTCGTAAAGAGGTTAATGTAGCTCATACAGACATTTCAGACATCTGTCTGTGACCTCAGGCAGCTGGTTCAGTACTAACAAGGCCTATGATATCCATGCAGAGCAGAAGCTGATTGTAGCCTCATCATGGACTACTACTCAGCTATACCTCAAGACTTGTTCCATTCGGCCTTGGATCTCATGAACCTTTTGAAAACTGAATGGCCAGACTTTGGAAACCTACTGTGTCAGAGGTTTTCTGCAAAGTGAGGAAAATGGACTATACCCCAGAAGAGGACTCTGACACACCCCTAGTTCAAATGCAGATAAGCTACCATATGAAAACCAGATGTTCACTACATATACTTTGAGTATGACAATAAGGACATCTCCTGAAGATGTCTCATTTGGGGAGCAACCTTCTCAGGATGAAGGCAGTCTTCAAATGTGATGTAAATGAGTTTTCACAGGCTCAGTTAATGGCCTGCCTGAAAAACCACTTGCTCTACATCCAAGCTTAGATGTTATGTTATGTATGTACGTATTTATTTAACCAGGGTAGAAATGCCCTAATATTCAAGTGGCAGGCAGTTTGTGTAAGCCATAAGGGGGGAAAACAGACTCTCTGTAAGTAAGGCCGGTCACTGGGCTTCTTGAAGGCAGGCATCCCAGATGTCACAGTTCCAGGCAGTGAATATAGTAGATCATCTGCAGTTACATGGCACGTTTCTAACACAACTGTACTTTTCTTGACTACCTGTATGTTAAGCTGATCGGTATGGCTAATCATTTTTTCCCTCCTCTGCAGTTCTTCATATTGATTTTAATCATCTTCTTGGCTGAGCTTGCAGCAGCAATCGTGGCTTTCATCTTCAGAGAACATGTAAGTCTAACTTTTTTATTAAACATTTTTCATCAGTACTCTTGAGAGCTTGGGGGAGGTGATGAGGCGGAACATAAAGTACAAAGCAGTTTAAGCCTAGAAGAGTGAATATTGATTCTGAGTGAGGGAATAAATGAAGGGGTGTCAGATAAGGATAGTGACACTGAATATTGCGTAACCTAGATCCAGTGATAAGAAGTTGTTATACAGAACAGCCTGCTTACTGAGATACAAAAAGCTGGTGCCTTTTAAGTTTTCTGGATAGAATTAGGCACATTTTCTGACTTGAGTGAGGTTGTACTGAAGTTTTTGTGCACAGTACAGCTTGACAACTAAGTTCATATACTTCACACATTCCTACCTGACACTAGATACCGTCAATGCACTGTCAAGGACAGAGGCTTAGAGTGTACCTCCCAACTGGTTTTGGCTCTCACATTTAGCCTTGCTCTTCCTAGATTTACAAGAGTTCCTCATAATGTTAGACCTGTTTATGGGTAGATATCCTGTTAAATAAATAAATAAACTAAGCCTATACAAATGCTGTTTATCAGTAACAAGGTGACCAATGGTCACAATTTTTCCAGGACAGTCTCTGTTTGGAAGTCTCTGTCCTGGAATCCCAAACATTGTCTTTGGGACACAGAAATGTCCCAGTTTAGACCGCTCAGTCTGAACGGTGACTTGGCTTCCAGGGTGGCCATTTCCCCTGCTTTCCCACTGTAAGCAGCTCTGCGGACTTTTTGACTTTTTGGGGATGTCATTGGGTATGGGCTAAGGTTGGATGCCTTTGCTCTGGCAGGAGCCTTCCAGGCCCTGCCACCATCAGTCAGTCACTCCCTCAAGGACTTCTGTCATGGGGGGGATCTGCTTGACCCCACTCATCCAGGCAGGAGCTCTCCAGGCCTTACACCCATCTGCCTGACACTCCTGTACTGACTTCTGTCAGGGCCAAACCCTACAGTCTTCCCCTTTGAACTGGCCAAGAGACCTTCCCCAGCCACGGACCCCCCCATGTCAGGGGACTCCGCCACCTGCATGTCTCTTGCAGGCTGCCAAATCGTGCCGGATCACACATGCCCTCAGACCTTTTCAGGGGATCTTCCCTTTGATCCTGTTTGCTCCTCTAGAACTCCCCTCAGTCGCTGAGGGGCAGATCCTCTCTCATGAAGGCTTCAGAGTCCCCTGCTTTCCCATCCAGAGCAGCTCTGGGGACTTTGAGATTTTTCAAGGATGCTGTCAGTTGTGGGGTGAAGTTGGATGCCTTTGCCTTGGCAGGAGCTCTCTAGGCCCCTCTGCCATCCACCCTGGTGCTTCCTCAAGGACTTCCATCATGGGGAGCTCTGCCTGACCTCACTCACACAGGCAGGAGCTCCTCAGGCCCCACCACTGTCTGCCAGTTGCGCCCTTAAGGACTTCAATCATGGGGGGGCTGTGCCTGACCCCGCTCACCCAGGCAGGAGCCCTCCAGGCCCCGCTGCTGTCTGGCCTAGTTCTCCCTTAAGGACTTCCATTGTGGGGATCTCTGCCTGTACCCCTCACCCAGGCAGGACTTCGCCCATTCCTGCCACTATCTGCCTCTCTCCCTCTTCCAGATGTCCATCCCAGAGTGGGCATGGTCTGTACCCCTTCACCCAGGCAAGAGCTGTCCTGTACCTATCACTTTCCACCTCTCTCTCTCTCTGCCTTCCAGACTTCAATTGGGACTGACCCCCTCTGGGGTTCCACTTCTACCCAGGAGAGAGAGCTCTTTTCCAGGTTACATATCTCCTAGCTGTTGCCAAATCATGCAGTGTCATGCATGGTCTTGGAGCCTCTCAGGGGATCTTCCCAGCCCAGCCACATGAAACTCTGCTGGGCCACTCAGACAGTCCCTCATCCAGACTTCCATGACACTGGTTCTCTACTTTTTCTTGCACCTAGGGCTTTCAAACTCGCAGGGGAGATGGCCTTGGGTCCCCCCATCTCTGCACTTTTTGCAGCATACCTCAGTCTCTCACACCCATGGTGCCAGGCGCCGACGAATGTGCATTGCCTCAAGCCTCCTGGCATGTGGCCTTTTGCCTCCTGGGTGGTGCTATTCACAGAGTGGCATCCCCACAGTGCCTGGTGAAGGACGGGAGGCCAACCTGCCTGCCCCGGTGTGAGATGACATGGCTGCCCTATCTCCACTCCCATGGAGGCTGGGAGAATGGGATTGCAGACCTAGCTTCCCGGGGCGGCCCTCAAGTGTCCCAGTTTAGGTCCTGCAACAAAATGGTCACCTTGATCAGTAACTATATAGGATCTACTACACAAAGGTGTTATATTGTGAAAACCAGGCAAGTGCTCCTCTTTCTTACCCTTTGCTATTGTTTGTTTTTTTTCAAGGACATTCCTAAGATTTTTTAATACATAGAGATTGAGAGCCGTGGCTTAGAGAACACAGTACACTGTTTTTGTTTCCGCTCCTCTGCTATCATTAACATTCACTTCCACATCCATGGTAGCCATTCTGCAGTTCCATCCTACCCTCTGCTGGCAACAAAGCAACATTGCACAATACTTGTATGCTGCTGAAATAATATTCCAAAGTTAGCCTTAGAATTTATTGTGAAAAATTCTACAGTGAAGCATGCAGTACATACAAGGCACCAGGCTGTGTTTAGGATGCACCATATTTTTAAATTCTGGTACCGCTTTACAAATTAACTGGCAAATAGTCTTGCTAACTTTGGAATATTATTTTCTTAACTCAGTTAATTTAAAACAGCTATACGTAGATTAAAAAAAAAAAGAAAAGAAAAAACATTGCCAAGTTACAGGTTTATAAACTTCATTTATAATGTCAGTCAAAATGAAAATGTCCATGTGCGTATTTATTTCCTTTGTGTTCCTGACCACTATTTCCACTGAACCAAGGACATTCTTTGTTGCTCATACATCTAATTAAGTTGTAACTCTCTCTTTCTGCCAGTACTGTATTTTACAGCAAAATAACATGGTAAGTAGCTCAGACTGTAATGTGGTAATTATAACTAGAAACTCTAGATTTTATTTAGAGAGTCTTTTTAGTATAATATTTATTGCCTGCCATACATTATTTTTTTTCCATTCTGATCCTTATCAGCATTTTTTTTCACTAGTTTAGGCATCCTCTGTGAGCTAACTGATTATGAGAAAAAACTCACCATAATTAAAAAAAAATTACTTCTTTGGGCCAGAAAGATTTCCAGTTTTGTTCACTGGAAGGCAGAACAGCTATAGTTAAAGTATTGGTATAATCAGGGCAATAGCTAGGTTAGTTAGCACCCTGGGCAAGTCACATCATGTCACTTTGTCAAGAACCGAAATAAAAGTGTGTGTCCATACAGCAAACCACAAAACCAAGAAGCAAAAATAAATACTCACGTAGTGCTCCCACTAGGAAGCAGAACCCTGGATGAAAATAAATCTTATGACCACTCATTTTAAAAAAAAATAATGAATTTATTGAAGCATAAAAACTTTAAACATTGTAATAAATGATTTGTTCTACTTCCTAGTGGGAACACTACTAGGTGAGCATCTGTTTTTGGTTCCAAGTCACATTGTCCCGAAATGTAAAAGGTCTTTTTGTAACTGCAGCAGACAACTTATATTAACCCCTTGCTAAAGTTATATTAACCCCTTGCTAGAGTTACACTACAAGCAGCTAAACAAATTCTTTTAAGCAGCTGCAACATCAGCAATGGTTCCATAAATGGACACCATTACTGTACTCATGCCTGATCAGCAAATCATCTGAGATGCCAATCATGACACCTGACAACTTGCACCAAGTGCAGTTACCCCTTTCACCCTACTCTAATTATGGTACTGATGTATATTTTTACAACACGATCATCTAGTCATTGCTACATGTACATAAAGGAATTTAACCACACTCCAATTTACTGCCAACCAAATATGCAGGTTAATTTCCCTGTCACCAAAATCAGAACGAGTGTCACACCCTTCTCCCCAGTTCAAAAAATGTGGTGAATTACAGTTTGGTTCTCTAATCTTCAAATTACTTAGAGAGAACTATTCCTGATTTATTTTCCTATTGGGTAACTGTTAGAACTTCATCATACTAGTTTAGGTCCATTTGCCTACAAAGATGAGCTGTGCAAACCTCTGTAACAAAGGTGCACTACATTAAACAAAGCTCGTCATAGATCACACACCCCTTCTTGTAGGAATCGTTTTGACAGTACTAAAAGAGATCCTGCCATACCATAATTTCCATTCTCAGCTCAAACTCATTCAGAAAGAATCTGTATGTTTATGTTTCCATAAAAGAATAATCTTAACAAATTATCTGCATCCTCTGTGAAATCCAGCAATATCACTTCCTGAAGCACCTGGTATGGTCTGTTTTCACTTGCCTTACTCTGACTTTTCTCTTTCATTCTCTTCATCTTTCTTATTCCTGCTACCTCCTCCATATTTTCACTGACTTCAGTCACTCACAAGCTCTTTTTTTGTGTGGACTTTTTGCATGTTTCTCCCCAAACTAAATCTTTTTTCTTCTTAGTTGCAGCTTTTACCTTCTTCTAAGCTCTTTCCTCGCTTTGGTCTGCACCTCCTGGAATGACGGTGACTGTTTGCATGCAATGTCTATAGCTCCATATTTTGTTTCAATGTTTCCATTATTGTTTTGTTTATGTTACAAATTTCTACATTATTCATCCATTTTTTATTTCATTTCTAATGATTTACACACATATGGATTTTATTGCAATGCCCATATCCAGCCTGTAATGGTCATTATGGATCAATGTTCTACCCCAGGTAGAAAAATCTAAATTAATAAGGAAATACATAAATAAGTAAATTGCAGACACTGATGCGTTTTGTTAACCTCTACAGAAATAGCAGTTTTAGAAAACGTATGACTAGAGAATGCAAACATGCTAAGTGTGTTGTGCTTGCATGAGCTGCTTTATGAAGGATGTTATGAAGTTTAGATTCCCTTATGGCAGGACATCCTGGGAGTTACCAGTACAGGGTCTGCTATGAACTGGTTGTTAGAACTTCATGGTGACAACAAAAAACATATTTGTTAACCATGGACACATAGTCCCTTTTCAGGAGCAACCCAAGAGCAATGCCTGGTTAAGTGACTTGCTCAAACTCACACAGGAGGCAAATGAAAACTAAGGGGATCAAACCCTGTACTACAGGATCTACAACTTGCAGTCTTAACCTCTGCACCAACAGCTAGACAATGTCTTAATGCAGACTGGAAGATTGACTAAAGATGTCAGCAAGGAAAAGTAATATTAAAGGACAAGGTTGCATGTTATAAATCCCAAATGTTCATAACAGTATTTACTGTTACAGTCTTCACTTCTTAGGATGTCATGTCTGCATGTAGCTTGCAGCTGATCAGTCTTCCAGAGCCGTACTCTCCCCCAGTGCCTCTGCCAGAATCTCCCCACTTAGAAGTGAGTATGTTGGCAGTATAAAGAGCATGTTAGCTGATACCATCTTCAGATTGTTCCTACCACATATGCTTTCTGCAATGTTTTCAGTCCGTTGGTCGGCCATTTTTCAGGGAGCTAGACAGTTACCTTGTAGAATTTTTTAATCTTTTTTCTACACTGGTACTACTATATTAATTAAGGTCTGACTTGGAATCTGATTCTAGCATAAATGAGGAGAATTTTGAAGTTCTATAATTGTGTGGTGTGTGAGAAATGGATTCCACCCAAAAATTTTCATAGCAAGTGTCTGCTTTGCCTTGATCCAGAGCACAACATGGACTCCTGTACTTATTCTGCATCTTTAGGACAAACTGTCATCGACAGAATTTTCTCTGGCACTTTGTGTCCAAAAATGGGGATTGGTCCAGGTTTTGTGCTGTTCTGACATAACTAAAAGCCTCCAAGAGCTTCTCTCGGAAGAAAACTCACTAAGAAAAAAGGGAGAACCATTAGGAAACTGAGGGCATGACCAATTACACAGTGTTCCCTGGGTCTGGTGATTCCATACAATGAGAGAAACTTTCACAGAACCCTACTGTGAAGTCTTTTTTTTTACCTATGTCTATGGTATTACCGCTGTGCAGACATATGCACCTTAGGTTTCTTGCATGTTCTTCCAGGCCAACATACCTGAGGTCCCCTCTGACAACTGACCCATCAGCATAGGAGATATGTGTCATAATTTTGGAAGGGTAAAGAAGAATCCTCAAGATTTTTGTTTGTGAGGAGGTATCAGGGTGACTGCTTTGAAGTCTTGCTCAGCCACTATGATCCAAGGCCTTAGTGGTGATAGCTTCTAATCAAGGGTGCTATAAAACAATTACAGTGAAAGAGGTGCAGCTTAGTTTCCCTTGGCCAGATGGTGCTTTAGGTCAGTCCTCTCCTAGCCTTCTACAGATTCTTTAGTCCAGACATGTAAAGGTTTTATGTCCTCCCTTAAGTCTGTGAAGTCGGATATTGTGAACCACATGGTGTTTGGAGCTATTTCTAAAAACAGGAGTGTGGATCCTCCACAGATTCTAGTTCAATATGTTGACTTATGTGGATAAGTTCCCATTAGCTGAGAACATAGATTTAGACATGAAGGGTGCCCTTTCCTCTGCTGCCCCACTAGAGGACTTTTCTTTTGTAGACATCCTTTACAGACTAACAGAAACTTAGTGAGAATCCACAAGTAATCGAAAGTCCAAAAGAGATGTATGCCCTTCATTTGTCCACCAGAACCAGTACCATGGAAAAGTTACCACAAGTCCTACTGGTGAGTTCACTGTTTAACAATGTTAGAATTTATCTATTAGAGAGCTTTTGTATTGGGTTTAAGGAATATTAAGAGGGTAACACAGATGATTCATATGACCTCATCTTTAACGTAAACAGTCATTACATGATTAAAGAGTTGAGCAAAGCAGTGAACAGAATGCATGAAATAAAATACCTTAATGTTCATTTCAAACTTGGTAGTGATCATTTACAAAAGTGAATTGTGTAAGATTAATCACACATTTCATTTTATTAAAATTCTAACTGTGATAATTGCCTTTCATAAGAGTCTTTATTTAATTCTTATTGCTTAGAGATAATTGCATTTAGATTAATGACTGTTTGTTTAAAATAACATGTTTTATCTTGTAATGCTGAATGCAACAACCTACTCCCTTGATACAATATAATGAACTTATGTGTTCTCAACATGGATGTCAACAAATTCACCTCAAGATCTTTGCCTAACTCTGTTCTTAAGGTGAATCCTGATATCCATGTAGAGAACACATAATAAGATTTATGATTGATGAGACCTGATAGCGACATCAGAGGTATTACTAGGCTAAAGGAAACTGATTTTTAATATCTGATAGACTTAATGGCTTACATAGTATAAAGGCATACCAGGATGGAGTAAACAGAAGGAAAAAAATAGGATATGCACTGGCAATTTCTATGGGAAGAAAAAACAAAATAACTACTTGTTTTATCTAGTTCAGCAGTAGGAGGAGGATGTCATGTGATGACTATGAGTGGCTGGGGAAACATTTCATATAACTATGGGCTGTGATAGGCTAGAAAGAGTTGAGTTGACGATGTCTTGCTTGTGGTGGACTTGTCTGTGAGTACCAATTATTAACTGATGTAACTTATAACAGTTTACGGACAGTGTTTCTTTTGGTAGATGTAGCTAGGTAGCTTAGTTATGTGGAGTTTAATTTTCTTCTGTATCTATCCTGCCTATTTTATTGTCTTTTATTTGTTTATTATTTTGTGTGTGCCAACCTACATATATTTTGCTCTGTAATTGCACAATTTTCTTATTAAGGAATTTTATTTATTGAACATTAAACTCTTGTGGCTGATGTCCATTATTTTACTGTATAAATGTTTATGTACTATTGTTTATCTTCAAAGAGGGTAAGCATTATTTAAACAGTTAGTTAAATATGATTTCATATTTGGCTTAATTAATAAGACCAAAAGGTAACTGGGTGTCTATGGCCCTATCCCAGAGTGATGTCAGTAAAAAAAACCTGTGATGAATTTGAAAATTATGCCAGCCTTTCCTGGGAATTAAGTGTACATGTATGAAAGTAATAAATTGTATGAAAGGTAGTTACTGTGGATAAAGGGGCAGTTGAAAGCACTGGTTCACAAACAGAGTGGTAAGAAAGAGGCCTGGGGTTGCATGGCCAAACACTCAGCTGTGTAAGTGGCTTTTACACAATACAGTGTGGATGTGGATGTTGGAAGCCAATACCTAAGACAACAGTGCATATTTCCATTTTGCTCTTGGGACCGGTTTGTATGCTCTAAATTCATTATTGAAATAGATTTGTGTGCACTTCCATACTAGTACTTCACACCTGGTTGACAGTGGTGGGATTCAAACCCCATGAGTGTCAGTGGGTGGCATCCTTCCATCCTGAGGTCACATTGGTGGCAGTAGTGCCATTCTCAAAAGATGCACGAGTATTTTGCAGCTATGAGCAATAAAATAAAGAATAAAGACTAAAATAAATAAATACATAAAGTGCCCCTTCTCTATTTATACACGTCATGGCACTTCATAGTTTATGTGTCACAATATGTTTTGCCCATTATACCTATTTTATGTAAGCAGTTTCTTAATAAAGAGCTTTAAAATATTTTATTGAGGATTGGCTCAGATAACTCTGCTGTATCACTGACATTATCTTACTGTATCACTCATTGGTGTCTCCACAGAGATAGTGTTGGGTTGCTTCCATAGACTTTAATGGACAGTTGCTCTTGCATCTGCCATGATGCGACCATTAAAGTGTGTGGACCTCCCTTACACAATCTTTATGTTGATATCACCAAGCATAAAGCTAACAGAGCTTTTGGTGAGTCAAGTCAGGGAAAAACAATATTTCACAAATGGCTTCCTTTAAAAAGTGAGCAACTAAAATTCAGATACACTGCACACAGATCTAGCCATATGAAAAATAAATAAAAAAAGCCTTTGCTAGCATTAGGACAGCTAAAGCTTTGCTGTAAAAACACAATAAAACGCCACTTTGTGTTGTGTTGCTTTTTAATAAAGCTCTAGTGTTCCAAACTTTGATAATTGTTCTTTATTACTTTTTCTTTAAAAATGGACATCTATAGGGGGCTGTAGTAAAAATCTGTAGGCCCCACATTGTGCAGTACATACATTAAGTTTAAAAGTATGAAGAACACATCTAAGAATCAAAGGATTTCAGGGAAATATATGTTAAACCTCAGCTCAGGATGTCAGGGAACAGATTTATAAAGTCAACTACAAGAAAATTTAAAGGATTTCAGGGAATTGTACATTAAACCTCGACTCAGGATGTCAGGGAATAGACTTGTAACCTCAGAAAAATGATAGTTTCTGCACACTATGCCAGTTGTCTGCTGTTCTGACTTTTAATATAAACACCAACATAAGAACATAACTGTAGCTGTTTTGCAAGTTTTGCTCTCTTATCTGCATTTATCCAAATTTTATCCAAATTTAGCACCCTCCTAGAGGGGGCCTGGCATCTGGGGCAAGAAAATTAGGCTGATGGCTTGCCTTTATACCCAGCTATGGCCATGGGGTGAAGTGCGCCGGTGAAGTGATCGAGGACAGACCCAGACTTTGGAATCCGCCGCGTCGGCTGGGCTGCCTGAGGCAGACAACCCATTTGTTAGGACTGCAGATGCATACCTTCTCTTACCTACTCTCCCCAGAAGGCAGAGTGGCCATAGCTGAAAATGTATTTCTCCTAAACTGGAGCAATGCTTACCCCTGCTAACTCTAAATTCATTTAACAAATTTAAAAAAAATCTATTTGCTTTGGAATAAAATCTTCATATTTATGCTACTGTTAGTCTCCCATGCACATCAATGCAAAACGTCCACTCAAGGAACAAACATAGAGGATTATTCATGGACTATATTTGCTTTGGAATAAAATCTTCATATTTATGCTACTGTTAGTCTCCCACGCACATCAATGCAAAACGTCCACTCAAGGAACAAACATAGAGGATTATTCATGGAGTACAGATGCTAACTGTGTTATTATGTGCTGAAGGCATGTATGCCAAGAAACTCACCCCAGGAGCGAAGCACAGTGAGTGAATCGTGCCATCCATGCTGAGAACACTTAATATTAAGTTAGCCCGCTCATAATTATTTGCAGTGCACGGAGCATTATCTGACATGCTGCTAGTTACAAAAAAAAAAGCCAAGTGTTTTGCCAGCTTTTGAAGCTGTAAAGCACCTAGTGAGAATTGAAGAAAGTAAATAATAGCATACATTTAGGTTTCATGCTTTTTATCCTTCAAAAAATCAGGGGAACACACATCCTGTTATTCTAGTAACTTTCTAAGTTTAGAACAGGAAGTCAGACGTGTTACTGATGGAATGTGGGCAGAAACAAATCTACTTTACGTCTGTCATTTACTGATCAGTGCTGGAAGATTTTATTGCTTGGACCGAGACCTGACTGTAACAACTTACGTAGGGGTGCTCAACATTTGTTAAAGTTGGTCTTGTGCCACTCTAGCAATTTGTCTTTTTCCAAATGTCAGAGCTTAATCAGCAATTTCCATGCACTACATTTCACTTAAGAGACAGCCATGATAATATTATTAGCCTAATATGGCCCTGTTTTAAAACGACAATAGTGGAAAAGCTTTCTCACAGTTAGGAGCAGCTACTTGGAGCAAACTACACAAGGAAATTAAAATTCTACCAACATTAAAAGAATTCAAAGACATTCTTTGCAAACACATGGAAAAGTATGTCCAGCACAAGTGTTTCAGGGATGATGGCTGGAGGACTAGGAGTGTTAGCTATAAAACATTGCTACCTATAATAACTTTAATTTCAATAATAAATGAACGGTGTTCCCTATTGAACAGCTCTAATCTTGTATATATATATATATATATATATATATATATATATATATATATATATATATATATATATGTTGTATCTAGCCAATTGATGTTTTTATTGAATAAGAAACTTTGCAATGTGGGGGTGTGAAGTTCACTCCTTGAATTATGTTTTGCACCTAGTTCACTAGTACACTGAATATATAGCACCTTGCTTGTCTAATTTAGTCACTCTGATGTTTCAGTTGTACTTTGCTTTTTCAAGAACTGCTACTGAGTTCCAGACTGCAACACTGTATACTGTTAACTGATCGTTGAGCACAGGTTGTGGCTTCGAAGGGACAGTAGACCCATCCAAGTACCTGAGGTATAAATAGTGAACAGATAAAAAAAAAGAATGCGTATCTACAAAGCGCTCAAAAAATGCAGAGCACAGTGAACTAGAAAAATAAAATAGTATGCAGTATAGCATGGCACAACAGAAACAGTCTGTAACACGTATGTTGTGTTACCCATTTATGCTTCACCAGAATTGCTTATGAGAAGTATGACTCCTGTCCTCTGCTTTGACGATTCTTCTTGCAGTCCATTCGGGACCTACCCTGGAAGAAGGACAGTACAAGTCAAAAGGCTTCAGGATTCCAATAAATTATTACTTGCAAAGGAATGAACTTGGCGTCAACAAAACTGCTGTCATGTTTAAAAACAGAAAAATAGCACAAAGTCTTTTTAAAAAATCAGTATGTGATTCTGTAGCCTAAAACAGTGCCAGGACTTAACATTAAATAAAGTAAACAACCAAAGGCAGGAAAGTATCAGTCGTCTATGTTGTTGCCTTAAGTAAACAGTGAAACAGAAATGCCATCCATCTTCGTCTCATAATATTTACATTGCAGGACTATAGAGCCCATTTCCAGTACCACCAGTAAAACAACATGGGGCCTTCAAGTTTATTTTTTTAATAAATAAACACATAAATTACTAAATAAATAAACTGTTTCATGGCAGTAAATGTTGATGGCGCGTGGGAAGTACTGTATTTGCTGATAATAGCATGGTTTACCCCTGAGTGTAAATTATGTATTTATGAGTGTATCCATCATTCATTGAACTCCATCAAGATTTGCTTCTTAATTGCTCATGTCACATCTCTCCTACTTTCATTAATATGCCTGTAAATATTTTCTTTATTTTTTGCAGTGTTTTCTATCAGGGTAAATGTTTGGTCTTGCGATTGTTCTAGCCGCCTTAGTCTGCTTCACTGGATGAGGTTTCCTGCCCTGGTTTCATTATTTCATAATACTTCCTGAATGCGCTAGCCTTGTGATTGTTTTGGCTGCCTTTTTCTGTTTCTGCTAATGATATCTGCTGTATTATTTTCATTGTTTGCTTATGTTTTTCCTAAATACCCTGTAGTTCTCATTGACCCTGTTAGTCACTTCCCTTGAGAAAAGCAGCCTATGTTTCCTGTCTGTTCCTTAATTGATAAGCTACCTGCAGTTATGTATGGCTTGTGTGATATCAGAATTAATTGCCCCCCCTCCACGGAAGATGAAAGCAGCATACTTAGACACTGCTTTTTTTCAAGAAAGTCAGATGGCATGAAGTCTAGAGTTCAGGTGCGTTTCATGTAACTGAATGATGAATATAGTAATACATAAAGTATGGTGGTCTCTCCTTGGACAACCACCTGCTTTCAGGTCTGAAATTCTTTCCTCAGCCCCATGTGCAACCATTAGGTCCAGGACGGATCCTTCAAACATGGCTTGCAGTACTTGAATTTTCAGCCTTGGCATCTCATGTAAGACATTAAGAATCCCAGATGTTTATGAAACAGAGATGTGTTATGTCACGCCTGGTATTTTTATGTCCTGCCACATTAGTTACTTTTCCCATTCTGTTACTGTAAGTATTCCTTATATGACATTTATCTCTCTTTCTTTTTCTTCACTTTGATTAGAAGGCTTGTAAGCAGCCTGTGTTTTGTTTGTGTAGTCCTCTCCTTCTGTATGGAGATTACAGTGCTTGTCCCCTGGTTACTCATTACAACTGTTGAATTAATTCCCTCCATTATGTAGGGACGTGCTTTTATTTTACCTTCCTAGTCCCTTTGGCTTAGTAGGCCTCCCAGTGTACTGATGTCCGACAATTATTTTCAGTAAACTGTATCCACAGTGATCTGTGTCCACATCTCTATCTTGCTTTACTGCAACTAGTGCAGGGAGTTTTTATTCAGGTGTCGAGCATTTGTTGATATATTTTTCTAAAGGTCTTATTTGTAGACATACATGAATGCTTACAGACACCATATTTGTTACTTTTCTAGCAAAAGAGATGCTGTGGTCTGAACATGCTAAGTATATATATATATATATATATATATATATATATATATATATTATATATATAATATATATAGATAGATAACTATACATATACAGCTGTATAAGGTGTGCAACAGAGCTGTTTAGTGATTTTTACAGTAGAAATTTGCACTACTGAGATAATGCTTTCTACACAAACCAGGCTACTTGGGTTTGGTAATGCTGTGTCATGCATAGAAAGTTACCATATTCAGAAGTTTGTATTTTGATAAGTTGAATGGGTCCCTGACACTGAAGATGGCTTAGGTAAGGCAGACAAGAAATATATCCCTTTTTTCTTCTCTGGTGAACAGACAACAGACGAAATTAAGCCTACAAGCCCCACATAAACAAGCTTTGGCAGCAGATGCCTTCTCACTGAGCTGAATTGGTCAGCTTCCCTATTTTCTCGATGTTTTTCCTCCAGTACCCTCACTTCTCAGCATAATTCAGAAGGTAAGAGAGGGCAAACTAAAAATTATCTTGCTTGCCCCATTCTGGCCATGGTGATAGTGGTTCTCAATTTTGTTGGTGTAAAGGGAGAATCCTGTCCTGTTTTCCTAGTATATGGGCCTCCTTACAGAACTCAAGGGATTCCAGGTATACCCAAACCCAGCCAACTTCATATTAAATGCACACAATAATTGATCATATTACCCTTTGGGAAGCTTTATTCCTAGGACAAGCAAAACGTGTATAGGAGGCTAGGATACTAAGTAGGACATCTTGCCTAGCCGAAGGAAGCACAATGTTCTTCGTGTTTCACTGTTGCAGTCATTACACTTGGGTTATCTTGCTGGCAGGCTACCCAGTCGGCCTGAATTCCAAAGTCTAGGTCTGGCATCGGTTGCTGTCACCTCTTCCCTGATGTCAGTGCGCCGGGGGTATAAAAGATGCAGCCAACGCCATTTTCTTCAGTCTTTCTTGCCACGCAGTGCCCGAAGCATAAGCAGTTCACAAGTGTCGGTCGGCCGACTCCTGTGATTTTTGTGTTCGAATTTCAGATCCAAAGTCTTCATTTAAAGCTAAGTACCCCGTTGGGAAAACTTTTTTCTTGTTCCAGACCGATGTCAGAAAAAGTTAATAATTGTATTTCTTGTGGGAAGCAAATACCTCATAAGGACTTTCATTCTTACCGTATTACTTGCCTAGGTCCTAACCACGATGTTGCTAGTTGTCGATTTTGTGTTAGATTTAACCAACGCACTATTAAGCATCAGTATGATTTTGCATTTCACTATTTTGGCAGAAGATTTAATTATACGATGTCATCGGATAACCTTCCGACTACCGGAATTCACAAGAAACGCAAAGAAAAAGAAAAAGACAGGCATCCGAGGTCCAAAACCGACAACGAGGCTTCTTCTAAGCCAGTCGCCGGTTCTCAGTGAGGCGCCTTCGCAGCCCCTGACCCCCACTACTTTAGACCCGCAGGCCACTACCGACTCCCACGTGGAGTCGACTAGGCCGCTGGAAGCTCAAGGTATTGGGCCATTGGAGACTATTCCCTCAGATGGGTCCGGAGCCGCTGAGCAGCCATCGGCTTCTAAGGGTGTTTTCAGACCTACTCAATTGTACATTAAAACGACTTCAGCTTCAAAGGCAAAGACTAAAGCACCATTAAAGACAAAAAAACAAGTACAACAGCCTCATGGACAGGCCTCCATGCCCAAAAAACAGATGCTCAAAATGGCCAAAGACCTAATTACTTTGATCAGGGGTTCCCATCCCCCTCCAGATAAAAGGCCTAGGCAAGAGACAGAATATGACTCTTCAGATCAGGTTTCCATTTCATCTCATTCCTCTTCTGATCAGGAATACTTTCTTCCTCCCTATGAGGATTCTAATGCTGAAGAATCTATTTTTTTCAGCCTCTCCTCCTGAGGATTACTCTTTTGGGGAAACTTTGCATACCATGAGGGAGCATTTCCACTGGGAGAGCCAAGATTTTTCAGAATCTTAAGTAAAGGCTCAGAGACTTCCTTTTACTACCACAACTCAGGCCCCTAGCTATTCCACCTGTGTTAGACATTGTAGATGATGTATTTTCAGAGTCCAGTCTGACCCCTGACTCTTTACCTCCAGCTCCTGTTAAGCCGGACAGGTACTATCGGGTTCCTGACTCTCATAAATTCCTTTTCAAAAACCCTGCTGCTGACCCAGAAACTATCTCTCAGGGTCCCAAAGGGGTCAAGGCTTCCTCTGCAAAAAACCCTACCCCCTCTGATAGGGACTCTAGGGAATTGGACAGATGGGGAAAAAAGATTTACACTTCTGCTACCTTGGCTATAAGGGCTTTAAATTGTCAGTTTCATATGCTCAAATGTCAGCAATATATTATGTCACTGCTTAAACAGAAAATGTTGATAAATTCTGAATGTGCAGAAAACAAAGAAATGCAGGATTTATTGCATGCAGCTGAACAAGTTGGAAAGCATACTTTGCAATGTGGTTTTGATTCTTTGGAGGCCTCCTGCAGGGCCGCTGTTACAGGTTCTGTCATCAGGAGGCATGCTTGGTTAAAGGAACAAAATCTGCCTGATCATGTCAAAGCAAAATTATTAGATGCTCCTTTACAGCATGATACCTTGTTTGGTGTTAAAGCAGAAGAGGTGTTAAAGAAAATGGAGGACAAAGCCAAATCTATGCAAACAGTCAAGGATTTCTTACAGGTACAACCACCTAGATTTAGTAGACACTGGCCTACAAAGAATTGGTCCTTCCCAGTGCCAGACAGACCACAAAGGGGCAGATACAGACACCCAAGAGGCAGATCCCAGCCCCAAGGTTCGTACAGGTCTAAACAATGGGGTGCGTCTACCTCCAAAACTGGAGAAAACAAATCACAGCCATACGGGAAACAGTCCCAATGACTTCCCCCTGCCTGCACCAAGCACTTACCTTCTGGCAGCACCTTTAGGGGGAAAATGAGCGCTTTTTTCTCAAAATTGGCACATTATAACACAGGACAAATGGGTCCTAGACATAGTGTTGCAAGGCTACAAATTTCACTTCCATACCCTGCCAAGGATAAACGGTTGACCAGACCTGCCAAAACATCAATGGGTAGAGGCACAAAAGCAAGTCTCATCCCTCATGGACATGAGGGCCATTCAACAAGTACCAGAGCAAGAGCAGGGATGAGGATTTTATTCAAGACTGTTCTTGGTACCAAGAAAGGACAAGACCTGGAGACCAGTACTGGAACTATCTATTCTAAACACATATCTGGATATACCAAAATTCAAAATGTTGACTCTACAGCAACTTCTGCCCATGCTGGGCAAGAAGGCATGGCTTGTGACTTTAGACCTAAAAGAGGGATACCTGCATGTCCCAATCAAACAAACATGCAGAAGATACCTCATATTCAAAGCTGGCTCAATGCATTACCGATTCTCTGCACTGCCCTTTGGCTTATCTACTGTGCCCAGGGTCTTCACAAAGTGCCTGGCACCAGTAATTGCATTCTGCAGACAAAGAGGAGTACAAATATGTCCTTACTTGGATGACTGCCTCATTCAAGCAGAGAACAAGGACATTCTACTACAGCATCTTGCATTTGTAAAGAGATTTCTAACAGGCCTAGGGTACACAGTCAACGAAAAGAAATCAAAACTAGTACCCTCTCAAGAGACAATATTCCTGGGTGCAAGCTTAAATACAACTGCCCAGATGGCTTATCTCACGCCAGACAAACAAAAGCAACTGACTACCTATTTCAACCTGTTGGCAGCAAAGGCCCAGTTATCTGCAAGAAAAATTCTGCAGGCTTTGGGCTTCATGACATCCTGCATTCTACTAATTCCATATGCGAGACTGCATATGAGGAAGCTTCAATGGTACCTAAAAATTGTTTGGACTCAACATTGCCACAGCCTGGAAACAATAATTACCCTCATTCCCTGCCTGCAACAGGAGTTTCGATGGTGGGCGAAGGCTTATCACCAGAACAAGGTACAGCCATTCACTTTACCCCCAGCCAGGCAGACATTAACAATGAATGCATCAGATTATGCCTGGGGGCCCACATGGCAGGAAGATGTATTCAAGGCACATGGTCCGCAAACCAAATACATCTACATATCAGTCAAAAAGAGATGCTAGCTGTTCAGAATGCCCTGACAGCCTTCAAGGACCTACTTCCCCCAGGACAACTACTGATAAAGACAGACAACACCACGGTCATGTGGTATATAAACAAGCAGGGAGGCACTCATTCTTATCCCCTTTGCAGACTAGCCATGACTTTGTGGGACACAGCATTGACTTACAAGTACATCTGCAGGCACAATTCCTGCCAGGAAAGATAAATACTCTGGCAGATGAACTAAGCAGAAACCTCATGGATCCCCACGAGTGGAAATTGCATCCACAAGTCTTCAGCATGATAACAAGGAAATAGGGATGCCCGGATATAGATCTTTTTGCCTCTCCTCACACCTACCAACTAAAAAGATTCTGCACAAGGACTTATCACAGACAAGTATAGAAATTGTACACCCTATATTTCAGCTGGAAAAGCTTAGCAGTATATGCCTTTCCTGCACTGCCTCTCCTCCCCAAGGTACTCCTAAAGATCAGACAAGAAAAGCCAAAGATGATAGTGATTGCCCCAGACTGGCCCCGCCAGTACTGGTATCCAATCCTAAGGAACTTGTCTCAATGCCTGGCTTGGACTTTGCTTCAAATACCTCATCTACTGTCCCAACAAAACAATCAGATCCTGCACAGCCAACTAAAGACCTTAAATCTGGCAGCATGGCGGATAATGTAGTTATACAAAATGCGCCTCTCACTAAAGCTGTGATAGATGTCATTTTGGAGGCCAGAAGGCCTAGTACCAGAAAATCTTATGCTGTAAAGTGGAAGAGATTCTGTGCTTGGAACCAGGCACAAGGAATCGACACAGCTGTCCAAATATTCCTCAGATTTTGCAATACTTAACTGAGATGCTGGACAAAGGCCTATCCTTCTCATCAATTAAAATTCATGCCTCTGCCATTTCAGCTCATTGCAATACAGAGCCTCCAGTCTTTTCTCATCCTTTGTTAAGGCAGTACCTCAGAGGAGCCAAAACTTAAGGCCTCCAAGGAGATCACCAATACCTGCATGGGACCTCAATTATGTCTTGGAAAACCTCACCCTGCCTCCTTTTGAGCCAGCCGCTACAGATGATATAAAGTTTTTATCTTGGAAAACAGCTATGCTCCTAGCAATAACCTCTGCAAGACGAGTTTCAGAGCTACAGGCACTCATGGCTGTGGAACCTTTTATCATTTTTTATCCAGACAGGGTTTCTCTGAGGACAAAACTGACATTTATGCCTAAGGTAGTGTCCAGTGTGGCCCTTAACCAAACTATTCATCTGCCTACTTTTTATCCAAACCCACAGAATAAGGGGAAGAGAATTCTGCATTCTTTGGGCATACACAGACAACTATGCTTCTACTTGAACAGAACCAAAGCTTTCAGAAAGACAGAGCAACTACTAGTGGCATATGCTGCAGGATCACAAGGAAAGGCTGTCTCAAAGCAGACTATTTCAAAGTGGATAGGCCACTGCATTCGTTTCTGCTATTAACAATATGGCAAGCTAGTGCCTAAGGGCATTAGGCCACATTCAACCAGAGCAGCAGTCACTTCAGCAGCCTTCCTCAGGGGAGTACCAACCAAAGGCATTTTAGAGGCTGCTACCTGGAGTTCAGTGCACACCTTTACAAAGCACTATCATTTACCACTCTACTCTAAATCCAGGGCAGGCTTTGCCACTGCAGTTCTGCAGGGCCTCATAGCCACTCCTAATGCTATTTAGCTCCAGCCTCCCAACCATAGCTTTGAGATTCAACCCAAGTGTAATAACTGCAACAGTGAAACACGAAGAACATAGTACAGTTGTATACACTTACCATAAATGTAGATGTTCGAGTGTATTCACTGTTGCAGTCCAGGTTACCCACCCACCATCCCCCATTTCTTTGCTGGAACTTATCTGCACTTCTCTAATCTATACAACCTATGTGGTGTATTTGCTTATAGATGAAGATATAATATGTTTTGGTGCATGCATGTTTTATTGGCATATTTTTAGCCTACCCTTTTGGGGGCACCTGACATCTGGGGCAAGAAAAACTGAAGAAAATGGTGTCGGCTGCATCTTTTATACCCCTGGCGCACTGACGTCAGGGAAGAGGTGACAGCAACCAACGCTGGACCTAGACTTTGGAATTCAGGGTGACTGCGGGTAGCCTGCCAGCAGGATAACCCAAGTGTAATGACTGCAACAGTGAATACACTCGAACATCTACATTTATGGTAAGTGTACACAACTGTACTTTCTCCTGGCACACCAAAGGAGGAACCAAGTTCCCAAAGGGGTACAAGCATGGCTACTCTACAGAACCTGTCTCAGGTGTTTGCCCTAGATCTAGCATGTACATCAGTTAAAGTGGACTTGTCAGCTACTTCTGCTTACCTGCCAGAGGCTCTGTCTGTAGCCAAAAGGCTCCACGTCAAACAGTTTCTGATTGTCATCCTCCACCTTAAGCTAAGGTGGCACTGGGCCAGGAATACCTGGCTGCCAATTTTAGCTAATTTTATACATCAATTAAAATTTATATTTCTGCTATTTCATGCCTACTCATGAACCTCCTCCTTACACTAGACTAATTCTTGAAGAGAGTGATTCATCTTAGGCCACCGAAGAGACTGATTTCTTTTGCAGTATGGGACCTTCAACGTTAGAAACTGAAAATGCCTCCCTTTGAACCAACAGACAGTCATCTCTGCAAGACATGTTTCAGAGTTACAATCACTAATGTGCTGCTTAGTGTTCCATCAGGACAGAGTGGCTCTGCAGACCAACCCCTCATTTTTGCCTAAGGTGGTTAGTGAATTAACCTTGGAACCAGACCATCTGGCTGCCAGCATTTTTTTGCTAAAACCCCAGCTATTTGTCTGCTTTGCAAAAGGGAATGAGGGAAAACCTATAAATGACCAAACCCTCTCCAAGTGGCTGGGGAGCCGTACAACCTTTTGTTACCAGAATCTTGGAAAACAAGTAAGAGGCGTCATCAAGGCATATACTTCACTAGAGCTACAGCTGCTACCATACATTTTCTTAGGGGAGTTTGTACCCAAACCATATTTAAGGCAGCAACCTTGCCTCCAGTACACATCTTTAGTAAGCATCTAGAGCTAGACCAGGATGTGCTTCTACTATATTTTAAGGACTGATCTCCAAATAAGTTAACCCCCTCCCCTTCTCACTTCTTTGAGAATCTTCCCAAAAGTGAAGATCGCAAAAATGATTACTAAGCTGAACAAATTATAGTTGTTGTAGGAACTTACCATAACTGAAGATGTTTGAGTAGTTTCAGTGTTGCAGCCACATTTCCTGTAATCATTTGCCATCCTCCCCGAGTCCTTTTCAGGTTGGGCTGACAACCTTCTCCTTTCATCCTCCCTCTTTCCTGTATCAAAATAGACTCTTGTCCCTGTTTTATGAGATTTTGTTGCTGAAGCTTCCAGACTGGAGCAACTTGGGGTGGATGTGGCCTGTGCTGGAACTTCCATGTAACCTACTGAGTTCCGGAGCCAGAAGACTTCTCACTGGTCCTGTTGTAGCAAGAAAGATCTATAACTGGTGTCAGCTGATGCACCCTTTATACTGCAGACATTCACTTGCATTGGAAAAATGGTGTTGGTTGAAGTCCTGGGTTGGATTGAAGAGCTTTGTAACAATGGCCATCCATATGCCAAAAGTAAAAAGTGCAGCATTGGTGCTACTTAAACATCTACATTTATGGTGAGCTGCAACCACAAATGTACTTTGCCTGACTAAACTTTAAAAGGTAAAAAGTTTAGAGGAGGTACCTTTTATAAGGTTGCTTAAAGCCTAGGGAGGGGCAAGAAAGAATCAAAGATGGCATGGGCAGTTATTACTTTTATACCCAGACGTGCTAAAATCTGAGGGTAAACACATTAAGTCCAGCCTGGAGAGGCATAAGATCAGTACTGAGAAGCTGGCAGTACTTTGGATTTGGCTGCAGCAGAGATTCATTTGCTCATAACCAGAACAATGAACACACTCAAACAGGTACTATTATGGCAGCTTTCAAATGAGTCCTTGTGAAACAAACAGTTCAATGACAACAGCTGTGCAAGTAATTTGGGGACTTTAAAGCAAAACCACTTCATTTTATTTATTTATTTATTATATTTGTTACCCGGGTAAAGTCCGACTGGGCTAGTAGCTCATTTTCAGCGTAGGCCCAGGGAGAAAAGCTCCAGAAGTAACAATAATAACATGAAATTATAAACATAAAAATTATAAACAAAATACAAGCAAATAATAGTGTATACACAATACATACAGTGCAGAGTGAAATAATAGTGGATAAATAAGTAATAACAGAGTCACCAAGGTAGTTCTGCTCTGTATGATGAGATTATGAGCATAGTACATATGAACCCATGTCTAACAGAGGAATGGATAATAAAATATATATATAATATAATAAAAGCAATGTAGCATAGAGATGAATTGAAGAAGCAGAAATGCTAGAGACAGCATGGTAGGGGTAGAGACAAGAGGCGTGATAAGGTAACAGAGCTAGGAAAAATTAGCCAGGAGTATGGCAGGAGCAAAGCCAGTGAGTACATAGGTAGTCCTTTAGAAGTAATATCCTAGGAAGCCCAAGCTGCTGAGCGACCCTGGCCCCAGCGCCTTTAGCCATCTCAACACCCGCTCACTGAGCTCCATATCCTGTCCTTGGGAATCTGACTCCTCTGACCTGAAGGCTAAGGACCCACTCCAAGCTGGTGTTACAGCATAGCAACTACCATCCTGCTCCCCAAAGTATAAGAAAGGAAGCAAAACACCCGCTCACTGAGCTCCATATCCTGTCCTTGGGAATCTGACTCCTCTGACCTGAAGGCTA
The DNA here is from genome assembly GCF_019279795.1 of Protopterus annectens. NCBI lineage: Eukaryota > Metazoa > Chordata > Ceratodontiformes > Protopteridae > Protopterus > Protopterus annectens. The sequence goes on from NC_056729.1 coordinate 1,502,536,032, forward strand.
AGGACCCACTCCAAGCTGGTGTTACAGCATAGCAACTACCATCCTGCTCCCCAAAGTATAAGAAAGGAAGCAAAACACCCGCTCACTGAGCTCCATATCCTGTCCTTGGGAATCTGACTCCTCTGACCTGAAGGCTAAGGACCCACTCCAAGCTGGTGTTACAGCATAGCAACTACCATCCTGCTCCCCAAAGTATAAGAAAGGAAGCAAAACACCCGCTCACTGAGCTCCATATCCTGTCCTTGGGAATCTGACTCCTCTGACCTAAAGGCTAAGGACCCACTCCAAGCTGGTGTTACAGCATAGCAACTACCATCCTGCTCCCCAAAGTATAAGAAAAGAAGCAAAAGTATGTTGGTATCCTAAACCTGCTAGTACAGTCTAGTATTGCTACAACTAATTGATGGTGACTAATAGGTTGCTTTAAGCCAGGATAGCCAGCAGCCTTTCCCGTTTAGACTGTGTACCTTTCCTCTGTACAAACGCTGTGCCTTACTTCTAGCCCATTAATTTTTATCCCTGGCCTGTCCTCTCAGAATCTCCACTGTAGTTTTAGAGTTCTACCACTAGGTGGCGCCCTCTCCCAGTTTTTTCTCCCCTCTCAGCTTGCCTGCTACCTCAACTATTTATCTTTTTTTTATCCTCTGGCCCAAGCTTCATGGTTAAATATTCTCCACTTCTTCTCTGTGACTACTCTAGTACACTCCACTTCATCCTGCTATTATTATATTTTACTGACTAACCCCCCCCCATACTTATCCCACTTCTACCCTATTTCTCTTTACTTACCTCTTTTACTACTCTACCTTACAGCATATGCTCTTTTACTGATTGTTTTTCTCAACATTCTGTCCTCTCTTGTCTCTACCCGCTCCGTTCGCCCTGTGGGCTCACTCCGCTCCCCTCCTTACCCCCAATTACCACCCCACCCCAAGGGGTCCTACTCTTATACTTTCTAACCACACCTCTTCCTCTTCCTACTACCCAGTTCACATTTCCCATTGGCTAATTTCTCTTTCATTTCCCATCTCTAACCACTCCCCTCTTTACTCACCACACCCTCCTATCACTACACACCCCCAGCCTTTTCACTTCCCTCCCTACCTAGTCACAACATATAACTAATCTTTCCAAATGGCCTATTCAACTATCCCTTTTGAAATTCGACTCTGCTTCATTCTTTTACTACTACCATTACTAGCCTTTACATATTTTCTCTCTTCATATGAGCACCTATTATATCCACAACCAGACCACCCCAAACAACAAACCAACTCCCAGTCCATACCACACCTATATAACCATGCAAACATAACATACTCACCTAGCTACCTACTATCAAAGTATCATAGAACACTACACATTAAATATAATACACAATATTTCAAGAGACTGTTATTTCTCTACAACAAACTCCCTATCCCAAGCCATCTACTACCAACTTCTCACAGTAAAGGATGGTGATATTCATCCTAACCCAGGTCCAACTGCAACCCCTATCACTCTCCATTACCTTAATCAATCTATCAATTCTCCCCTTGCAAGACCTTCTAACTCACTCCTACTGGCTCATCTCAACATACGTAGCATTAATAACAAATTAACTCAACTCCATGCTCTCCTAGAAGTGTACGCCTTTGACATTATTTGCCTAACTGAAACATGGCTAAAACCTGCCATCAAAGATAATGAAATTATCCCACCTGGATATAATATCCTAAGGCTTGACAGAGTAGCTAAGAAAGGTGGTGGTGTGGCTATTGTATTTAAATCAGGCTTTCAACTAACCACTTACAACTGTAACATACCTCTGGACTCCAAAACAGAAATTCTCATTACTAAACTTGAACTTAACAATGCTAAATCAATTTATATTATCTGTATGCATCTGCCCCCTGGAAATAACATAGCCACCTTGGAAAATATCCTCTGCTGGCTATCCCAACACCTACCTCAAGAAACCATTATCGTAAGCGATATGAATTTAGACTGGAATACCTATTGTAGTAGCCTCCCTACCACTCACATAAACCTATATGGTTTCTCCCAGACCATTACCTCCCCCACCAGAATAAGTAAATCTAACAAGAAAGCTAACACACTAGATTGGATTCTCACTAACAATCATACTTATTACTATGACTCTGGAACCCTCCCTGATGACATCAGTGACCACTCACTCACCTATATCATTAGACATAAAGCCAACACCCCTACCCCAACCTCTACCAGACATAGTCGATCCAAAAAGAAATTTAACCCTGATCTATTCAAAGTTGAACTTAGAGCTTGCAACTGGACCCCCTTAAAACGTCTTCCTTTAGATGAAGCCGTTAACTTCTTTAACTCTACCTTCCTTGCCATCCTTAATCACCATGCTCCAACCAGATCTATAAGAATTAAGGCCAAGCCTGCCCCATGGCTTTCCAGTGAAACCAAACACAAAGTTCACATCAGAAATAAATACTGGGCCAAATGGAGAATGACAAAAAACACCACTGACCAACTAACATTTAGAAAGCTAAGAAATGACACTAAAAAGGCCATACTCTCTGATAAACAAAACTACTACTTACAATATCAACAACCTAATCACAACAACCCACAGAAATTCTGGGCCAGCATCAAGCAATTACTGCATCCAGGTAAATCTACTACACCAAACCCTCAAAATACAGACCTGAATAATCCAATCCATACAGTTAGTACCTTCAATACCTTTTTTACAGATACTATCCAATTACTAGCCAGTCAACTATCACCTAATACCTTCACAATACCCTCATACTCCTTAACCCCACCGCACCCTTTGCATTTCAAACCTGTTACAACCTCATTTATTCAAACCCTTTTGAATAAACTGAAACCATGCTCTCCTTCTGCAGACCTACTGCCTCCTGAATATCTACAGGTATCATCCAAGGCCATAGCCTATCCTATTTCCATATTGATCAATAGATCAATTTACTGAAGGTTACATCCCCACCTTATGGAAAGTCTCCCATATAATCCCTCTACATAAAGGAGGACATTCCACAGAAATATCAAACTATTGCCCCATTGCCCTACTTTCTCCCCTAGCTAAAATTATGGAGAAGTGTATCCATAAGCAACTACTCCACCATGTAATTGAAAATAAGTTACTTTCCAACTGTCAACATGGTTTCAGACCCTCGCACAGCACTACCACTGCCCTCTTGTCTTTCACTGACTATATTAACAGGCACCGAAACCTGAATAACCTTTCTTCTGCTCTATTCATTGACCTGTCCAAAGCATTCGACACGGTAAACCACCAAATTCTCTTAAACATCCTGAAATCTCTGTCATTAGACCCACTTTCCATAAAATGGTTCCAATCCTACCTTGACAACTGACAGCAAGCAGTACTTTGGCAAAACACTTTATCCACCCTTCTACCTGTTACCTTAGGAGTCCCTCAGGGGTCCATACTTGGACCTATTCTCGTCTCTATATTTATTAATGACCTTCATGTAGCTATCCCACAAGCCACCTGCATACAATATGCTGATGACTCAACACTATTATGTTCAGCTACATCATCCCATGACCTTCATGCTCTCACCCAAAAAGTATTCAACATAGTTGAACAATGGTTCTCTCAGCATTGCCTCCTCTTGAACCCTAAAAAAACCAAACTCCTCCTCTTCACGTCTACTGAAAAGTCCTCCCCTCTCCAATTCTCAGTAACATCTATCAGTGATACTATTATATCTCCTGACTCTACCACCAAACTACTCGGTGTCACCATTGACAATAATCTGAGCTTTGACATCCACATCAATAATACCATAAAGACAGTCAATAAAAAAATTGGTACCCTCTATAGGATAAAACCTTTCCTTTCCCCCACTGCTAAAACTACTATTGCCCACACACATTTGATCTCTACACTCCTTTATGCCTCTCCCATTTTTATTAATCTCTCCAAGAATAACCTCAACAAATTGGAAATGGCCTATAATAACATAGCACGATTTGCTACAGGCAACCCATTCCGAACCCATCATTACATAGACCTAAAACAGCTAGGATGGTTAGAACTACAACACCTGATTAAATTTCACCAACTCACCCTTGCCCACAACATCCTTTATAAACCTTCTAATACTCCAAGTTTATCTACCCTCATCACCCCCTACACAAATCTGAAGTCCTTACGCTCATCTCACAAACTACTAGTCCACACCACTAAACCTAACCACAGAGCTGGGGATTCCCTCGTCTCTAATTCTGTAGGTAAATCCTGGAATCTTCTCCCTTGTGACCTCTCCTCACTCACCTCATTATGTCTCTTTAAAAATAGACTTAAACTTCTCCTCAAAACTCACTGGCTATGCCCCTGTTCCAAACCAGACTAGTCATCTACCTCTACTAAGTTATCTAACCTATCCAGTGCTTACTAGCCTCTGCTACATTTTTTTCCCCCATCTTATCATATTTTTCTCATCTACCCCTTTTCTTTTTTTATATCCTCTTTTTACTTTCTATTCTTAAGTAACTCCTTTGCTACATTACTACTCACCTAACTTCCTTTGTTTACCTCTGACCTAACCTGACTTATGTCTCCATACCTGAAATTTCACTGTTTTATAATTTTTGTCCTCAATAATATATCCTGTTACAAACTCTGTACCGTTAATTACTTGATACCATTGTTGATGATTTTTATTTCCTTTTTGAAAGTTGCTATTTTTATTAGTATATTGATATTTTTCTGTGTTGTTTGAACTTGTACTATTGTATTTAGACCATGTCTTGGAGCTTATCTGACCGGGCCTCTAGTGAAAAAGGACATGTATCCAGCTAGACTAGCCTGGTCAACAAATGTAAAATAAATAAATAAAAGTTGTTGGAACTCATGATAGTTAGGATTTTTTGTGATGGGTTGAGGAAGAATGTTCCAAAGTTTGGCTATTTTATAAGAATAAAGTGAGTCACTGTGACAGTTGTGAGAGTGGGTAACTTTTAACATAAGTTTGAATATCGACCAAGGCCAGTGAAAGAAACCCAAACTTTAATATAAACCAATACAATCTCCAGCGTCTCGGCTGAAAAGGCCTTTCAAGAGTCAAAAAGCATAACACCAGCAAACAATTAAATACATCACTGCATTAAAAAATCCACCAATACAAATAATTAAATTAAACAATTAAATTAAAAAATAATCAAGTAAAATAAAGCAATTCAGTTCAAGAACCCTATACTTTTATAAAAACACCTTCCAGTTGCATTCTAAATTTTGGTCATTAGGGGTCAGAGTACCACATTTCAAAATAAATAATCTCTCTTTTAAAAAAGTAGCTTCTGTTTTAAATCGCTGTCCATAAAAAAAAACTTTTACCTTTTCTAATATGGTACCCTGAAGGAGTTTTTCATTCCTATTACGGCACAAAGAAAAGTGCATGGCAAATGAATTTTCCACCCTTTGCTTTCTTATAAGAACCTGGTTCAAAATGTTCTTTTTGTTTCTTCTATGTAAAAAAGATTACATGGGCATTTCAGGACATAGACTACCCTTCTGTAATACAACTATACGACTCCTTAGGTTTATAAATCACATCATTAATTCTGTCAAAAACTGGACTACATGTGGAATGTTCCTATATAGAGCCAGTGTGGTATAATGACTATGAACCAACATGTCCTTCACATTACGGCCCCTCTTATAAGAAAAACATAATTTAGCAGGGAGCAACCCAACTAAACTCTTATATTTAAATAAAAAATTCCAATAATATTTCACAATATTAGAAAAAAATATCAGCAAAAATAGTATACTCTGTAACAAAATACATAATTTTATTTTCTTTATTTCCAGGTCCACCTCTTATGCTACTATACCATTTATTATTTCTGACCATGTCATGTCTGTCATCCCCAGCTAGCTGATTAGTGGATGCTTTGTAATATACGTCTTGATTACAAGAGGCATCATAACTCCGTTGTTTAAACTGATCACACGTCTTTTTAAACTCAGCCTCAAGAACCTTTTGTTCATTACAAAGTCTTTTTATACAGAGTAATTCTCCATAAGGTAAAGATCTCATCAAATGGGGGGAAGTGGCAGCTCCCACCATGCAAAAATTGATTCCCACCCTCAAAATCCCTATGTATTCTGGTTTTCACCCCTACATTTAGAACACCTTCCAAGTCTAGATCTAAAAAGATAACATTCCTACCTCTTTGTACTCCATCAAAACGTAAACCAAACTGATTATGTGAATCACCTAAAAATTATTAACTTTGACATCAATGTATCTATAATATCGAACAACGTGTTTTTTTATAAAATACAAATCAAAAAAACCCATAAACAAGTTGGCATACATGGGGGCAAAAGATGCCCCCAATGGCTGTGCCCTTCCCTTGCCTATAAATTCTACCATTAAATGTGAAAAAAATAGTAGTTAAACAAAATCAAACCATATCTAGCAGAAAATTAGACTAGGGGATGTCTTCTAAGAAATATATCAAGGCCTTCATACCCCATTCATGACCTATATTAGTGTAAAGGCTACAAAGATCCATCACTAGCCAGAATTTCCCTGCTGACCAATTTATTGTTTTATCTTTTCCAAAAAATCAAAACTGTTACGTATATAAGAATCTAATCTTTCTACATAAGGTAGTCAATAATGATGCAATAACAAGCCGACATTATTCAAAAATAGTTACTGGCTGAAAATATGGGCCTCCCTGGAGGTGGAAACAGGTTCTTGTGCACCTTAGGTAAACAATAAAATTTTGTTAGTGTACATCCAGTAATAGAACATTTCTTTTCAACATCCACTTTAGACAGGTAACCCAGTCTGTAACCTTTTTGTGTTAGCTCAGTAAAACTAGCCTTAGCTCGATTACATTCAGACACATTTACAACCTCATATCTATCAGTATAATTTAGATGTTCAGAACACATGTTTCTCATACTGTAAATAGTGCATTATCACAATCCTATTCCCCTTGTCTGATGGCTTAATTACTAACTCATGCCGTTGGCTTAAGTTCTTCACAGCCAGCCATTTACATTTAGTTAAGTTATATTTCACCTCATATTTTTTCCTTTTCAAAAATCCTTAAAAGCTTTTTCTGCTGCATAATTCAACATAGCTGTGAATTTTTTTATAAGTCCCGTTTATATAAAATGCCGTCAGCATTCAGCAGACAGTATGCATTCACTGAGTCATCTTCCAAAGAAGAATCTCAAGAAAAAAACATTTCATTACTTTCATCCAAAAATGTGTTATCCACGTTTTCCTCTAACATGCCCCCTTCTGGTTGAGATTCCACATTACAATGAGAAAAATAAAACAATAAGTGCAAGTTTCTAGTAAAATAAAAAATATCTATTTTAATCTTGTGTAACACTGGTAATACACTTTTCCTTGTGCAGTAATGGGAATGAAAACTCCTTCAGGGTACCATGTTAAAAAAGGTAAAAGTTTTTATGGACAGTTAAAGCTACTCGAGAGTTTATTTGTTTTGAAATATGGTACACTGACCCCTAGTGGCCTAAATTTAGAATGCAGCTGGAAGGTGTTTTTATAAAGTAAAGGGTTTTTGAACTGAATTGCTTTATTTTACTTGATTTTTTTTTATTTAATTGTTTAAATAAATTATTTTTATTGGTGGATTTTTTAATGCAGTGGTGTATTAAATTGTTTGCTGGTGTTAGGCTTTTTGACTCTTGAAAGACCTGTATTGGTTTCTGCACATTTTATATTAAAGTTTGGGTTTCTTTCACTGGCCTTGGTCATTATTCAATACCTTTCTGCCTGTGCCATTTCATGATATTGGATTTTAACATAAGTTTGTCTGAGGATCTGAGGGACCTGAAAGTGGTACTAGGTTGGAGTAGATTGGAAAGAGCAGGGCAGCTGTAGGAATGGTGGGGTAGTTTGTTGGCCATGGGGGGTTGATTGAGAGATAAAAGGTTAGGGAGATGTTCTTCATGTTTCACTGTTGCAGTCATTATATTTGGGTAATCTGCTGGCAGGTTGCCCTCAGTCGGCCTGATTAACAAAGTCTTGGGTCCTGCGTCGGTTGCTGTCCCATCTTCCATAACGTCAGGTCGTCAGGGGGTATAAAACATGCAGCCTACACCATTACATCAGTCTTTCTTGCCGTGCAGTGACCGAAGCAGAAGCAGTTCGCAAGTGCTGGTCGTCCGACTCCTGAAATTTTCATTTTCGAGTTTCAGAACCGAAGTCTTCAACTAAAAGCTAAGTACCCCATTGGGGAAACTTTTTCTTGCTCCTTACCAATGTCAGTAAAAGTTAATATTTGTATTACTTGTGGGAAGCAAATACCTCATAAGGATTTTCATTTGTACTGTATTCCTTGCTAAGGCCCTGACCACAACGTATCTTGCTGTTGGTTTTGTGCTTTATTTAGTCAGTGCACTATCCGTCGTCGGTACATTTTTGCTTCTAAATATTTCGGTTCTCGGTTTATCTAGAAATGACATTGGTTAGCCATCCGACTACCGGACTACTGAAAAAATGCAAAGAAAAAGGCACGAGACAGGCTGCTGAGGTCCAAAACTGCCAACGACGCTTCTCCTAAACCAGTCGCCAGTTTGCCGGTACTCAGTGAGGCGCTTTCACAGCCCCTGATACCCGCTACTTTTGATTGGCAGGCCTCTACTGAGACCCATTCAGAGTCCGGTACACCGCGAGATGCTTCACCTATGAAACCAGCGGATGTCTCTACCTTGGATGGGTCCAGAGCCGCTGTGCAGGCACCGGCTTCTGAGGGTGTATTCAGGCCTACAGACTTGCATATTAAACCGACTCCAAGGGTCCAAGACTCTTAAGGCCTAAATCTCAATCTATGTCTAAAAAAATGACACCCAGGCCACATGTTCAGGTCCCTATGCCTAAAAAATAAATGATCAAAATGGCTGAAGATTTAATTACGCTAATCAGGGGTAGTCAACCCCCCCCCCCTCTAAGAGGCCTAGGGCTGAACTTGACTAGGAATCTTCTGAACAGGACTCTGTTTCTTCAGACTCTTCTAATGACCTGGATTTGTCCATACCTACTTAAGAGGACTCTGATGCAGAGGATCTCATTCCCTCTGCTTCTCCCCCTGAAGATTTTTCTTTTGGGGAAACTTCACATACCTTAAGGGAGCATTTCCACCGGAAAAGTCAATATTTTTCTGAATCCAAAAAGAGGCTTGGGGATTTCCTTCTTCTTCCTCAGCATAGGCCTTTGGCTATACCTCCTGTACTAGACATTGTTGATGATGTGTTTTCGGAATCCAGTATGGCCCCTGATTCCCTGCCTCCAGCCCCTAGTAAACCAGACAGATACCACAGGGTTCCTGAGTCCCACAAATTCCTTTCCAAAAATCCTGTTGCGGACCCTGAAACCATTATTCAGGGGCCCAAGGGCATTAAGGCTTCTACTGCTAAAAATCCTACCCCTTCTGATAGAGACTCCAAGGTGCTGGATAGATGGGGTAAAAAGGTTTATACTTCTGCATCCTTGGCAATCAGGGCTTTAAACTGTCAATTCCATATGCTAAAATATCAACAGCATATCATGGGACTGCTTAAACAGAAAATTATGTTGATTTCTGACTGTGTGGAAAATAAGGATTTACAGGATTTATTGCATTCAGCTGAACAAGTTGGAAAACTACTTTGCAATGTGGTTTTGATTCTTTGGAGGCCTCTTGCAGGGCTGCTGTTACTGGGTCTGTGCTTAGAAGGCATGCTTGAGCAATCTCTGCCTGATCATGTTATAGCAAAACTGTTGGATGCTCCTTTGCAGCAGGACCATCTGTTTGGCAATAAGGCTGTAGAGGTTCTAAAAAAGATGGAAGATAAAGCTAAATCTATGCAAACTGTGAAAGATTTCTTACAAGTACAACCTCCAAGATTTAGTAGGCACTGGCCTACTAAGAACTGGTTCTTTCCAGCTTTTCCAGCTCCTTCCAGAGCCACTCAAGCCAAACCCAGACATTCCAAAAGCACCAGGTTTCAGTCCCAAGGGACTTTCAGAACTAAGCAATGGGGTGCTTCCACTTCCAAATCTGGAAACAACAAGGCACCACCCTATGGTAAACAGTCTCAATGACTTTCCTTTAAAATTACCAAGCACTTGCCTCTTAGCCACCCCTTTGGGAGGAAAACTGGCTGTTCATGCAAAAACTGGCAACTTATAACCCAGGACAAATGGGTTTTAAATATAGTGTCCCAGGAATACAGATTTCATTTCCACACATTGCCAACTTCAAACGGGTGGCCAGACCTGCCCCCAAATCAGTGGGCAGAGGCTCAGAAACAAGTACTTTCCCTCCTAAACATGGGGGCAATTCAACTAGTACCAGAAGAGGAAAAGGAACACGGTTTCTATTCCAGACTTTTCCTGGTACCCAGAAAAGATAAATCATGGCATCCAATTTTGAACCTGTCTACTCTAAACACCTTTCTGGACATTCCAAAATTCAAGATGCTGACTCTTCCCCAGTTACTTCCTATGCTGGGCAAGGATGCCTGGTTGGCAACAGATTTTAAAAGAGGCTTACCTGCATATCCCAATCAGGGAATCTTGCAGAAGATACCTCCGCTTCAAAGCAGGCTGCTTGCATTATCAGTTCTCTGCACTGCCCTTTGGCTTATCTACTGCACCCAACGTCTTCACAAAGTGCCTGGCTACAGTAATTGCATTTTGCAGGCAAAGAAATATTCATATATATCCGTACCTGGATGATTGTCTAATTCAGGCAGAAAACCAGGCCATTCTTCTAAAACATCTGTCATTTGTAAAAAGGGTTCTAACTTGTCTAGGGTACACCATAAACAAAAAGAAATCACAACTGGTACCCTCTTCAAAAATTACATTCCTGGGTGCAAGCTTGAATACAACTGCCCAGATGGCTTACCTTACACCAGAAAAGCAAATTCATTTGGTGACTTACTTCAAACAGGTGGCCACAAAAGCCCTGCTATCTGCAAGACAAATTCTGCAAGCCTTGGGGTTCATGGCCTCCTGCATTCTTCTAATTCCATATGCAAGACTGCATATGAGGAAACTTCAGTGGTACTTAAAAAGTTTATGGAGTCAGCATTGTCACAGCCTGAAAACAATGATTCCTGTCATACCTTGCCTGCGCCTAGAGTTCCTATGGTGGGCAGAGGCCTGCCACCAAAACAAGGGACTGTCATTCACACCACCCCCTGCCGCCCAAACCCTAACTACTGACGCATCAGACTATGCATGAGGGGCTCATCTGGCAGGGAAGTGCATTCAGGGCAAATGGAGCCCAAATCAAATGCACCTTTGTATCAATCAAAAAGAAATGCTACCTGTACAGAATGCACTGACAGCCTTCAAGGACTACCTTCATCCAGGACAACTAATGGTAAAGACGGACAACACCACGGTTATGTAGTACATAAACAAGCAGGGGGGTACACATTCTTACCCCCTCTGCAGACTAGCCTTGGCATTGTGGAACACGGCCTTGAGCTACCAAGTACAACTACAAGCTCAATTCCTGCCAGGAAAGCTGAATATTCTGGCAGACGAACTAAGCAGAAATCTAATGGACCCACACGAATGGAAACTGGAACTACGGATTTTCAACATGTTGACACGTAAATGGGGGAGCCCAGACATAGATCTATTTGCCTAAGCTCAGAACTACCAGTTGGACATATTTTGCACAAGAACTCCTCACAAAAAAGCCTGGAAAGTGGATGCTCTGTCCTTCAGCTGGTAAAGCCTATCAGTCTATGCCTTTCCCCCTCTGTCTCTACTCTTCAAAGTTCTACTAAAAGTCAAAAAGGACAAACCAAATATGATTTTGATTGCTCCAGACTGGCCTCGCCAACACTGGTACCCACTCCTGCGCAGTGTGTCACAAATTTCTCCATGGCACCTGCCTCAGACACCTTCCTTATTGTCTCAGCAGGAGAACCTAATTCTGCACCCTCAGCTCCAAACATTGAATCTTGCAGCTTGGCTAATCATTTAAATTCCTCCTTAGCATCCCTCAGCAAACCTGTGATGGATGTCATTTTGGAGGCAAGAAGACCTAGTACTAGAAAATCTTATGCTGACAAATGGAAAAGATTGGAATCAATCTCAAGGGATGAGCACAGCAGCGCCCAATTTACCTCAGATTGTACAATACTTAACTGAGATGCTTTACAAGGACCTGTCTTTTTCTTCCATAAAAATCCATGCCTCAGCCATTTCAGCTCATTACAACACAGAACTCCCCTCTTCTCTCATCCTCTGCTAAAGCAGTATCTCAGAGGGGCCAAAAACTTGAGACCACCCAGGAGAGCTCCAACCCCTGCCTGGGACCTTAACTTTCTATCGGAGAAACTCACTCTGCCTCTTTTCGAGCCAGCTGCTACTGCAGACCTAAAATTTCTTTCCTGGAAAACAGCCTTCCTTTTAGCAATCACTTCAGCTAGAAGAATATCTGAATTACAGGCCCTTATGGCAGTGGAGCCTTTCATCATCTTTCATGCGGACAGAGTGTCACTCAGGACCAAGCCATCATCCATGCCCAAGGTGGTATCCAATGTGGCTCTTAATCAGTCCATTCATTTGCCAACTTTCTTTCCCAATCTACAGAACAAGGGAGAGTGGATTCTGCATTCATTGGATGTACACAGACAACTTAGATCCTACTTGGACAGGACTAAATCTCAAAGAAAATCTGAACAACTGCTGGTAGCATTTGCTGCAGGGGCAGAGGGGAAGGCTATTTCAAAACAAACCATTTCTAAATGGATAAGCCATCGTATTCATTTCTGCTATAGGCACCATGGAAAAACCTATCCCCAGGGGATCAGATCTCATTCCACTAGGGCTGCATCTACTTCTACAGCCTTTCTCAGAGGTGTTCCTACCAGGGATATTCTAGAAGCTGCTACCTGGAGTTCAGTTCATACTTTCACCAAGCATTATCACTTACCAATTTTCTCTAAATCCAGAGCTGGCACTGCCACTGCTGTTTTTCAGGGCCTTATAGCTGGTCCTAATGCTGTATAAATCCATCCTCCCAAGCTTAGCTTTGGGAATCTACCCAAATGTAATGACTGCAATAGTAAAACACGAAGAGCATAGTACAGTTGTGTACACTTACCATAAATATAGATGTTCGAGTGTATTCACTGTTGCAGTCCTGGTTACCCTCCCTCCAGCTCCGTTTTCTCTTATTATACCTCTACTTTCTTCTACTATGCTTAAAAACGTTTTTGGTGTATTTGCTTTTGTTTGGAGGTATATTTTTGTGTTTTTAATTTCTTATATATTTTGCTCCCCATTTGGGGTGCACCTGACTTCTGGGGCAAGAAAAACTGATGTAATGGCGTCAGCTGCATGTTTTATACCCCTGACGACCTGACGTCATGGAATAAGGGACAGCAATCGACACAGGACCCAAGACTTTGTTAATCAGGCCGACTGAGGGTAACCTGCCAGCAGATTATCCAAATGTAATGACTGCAACAGTGAATACACTCAAACATCTATATTTATGATAAGTGTACACAACTGTACTTTCTAGCCAGTTGAGCTTGGAGATATAACTGTGCAGTGGCGGGTCCTGTGTGGTTCACTGGTTGCAAATGTTGCAATTTTGTTGCGACAGGATTCAAGGTTACTGAGGTCAGTCTTTCTCAGCTTTGTGAATATGACAGAGCCATAGAGGAGGGATAGCAGGTGTGATTGAGCAGTGGCCAGCCTGGCACGTTGAGTAAGGTAAGATTTGGCAAGGTAGAGGGTGCCAAGTTTGATACGGACTTTTTGACTGACTTAAAAAAAAAAGAAAAGACTTTATCACTCTGTTAAATGCCTTTGTCCATTAACACAGACCATCAGAATTAACAGAATAAATAAATAACACTCATTCATATACCTTTCATTATCAAATTCCACTGGTCAATTGCACATCAAACTGTATCACTACCTATGAAATTCATAATCTTTCAAAAAATTTCACTTGTAAACAGACTGAAAAAACATTTAATAGCAAAATTTAAGTAAATGTTAATACATATTTTTTGTTTATATATATATATATATATATATATATATATATATATATATATATATATATATAATATTTTTAAGCTGTATACAAAATACATTGTGTTAAGCAAACCAATAAAGTAATTCATCACAGCCCTGCACTTCTCATTTTCAATACAGCCGCCCATATAAATAGATTTTCATTTAAACCCAGAGGGTTAGTAGCATCCAGTCTTAACTGCCGTTAGAGTTTGTAGTATTCTGTCTTAGTTTCCCATTGCCCTCCTCTTGGGTCAATGGGAATACCTTCAAGTACAAAGAATAAGAAAGTACTATTTTCAAATACCTTTGTGTGTTTATACAACGCATTAGTTTCAACCCTATTTTTGATATAATATAAATGCTCATACACTCCCTTTTTAATAACCTCTCGGTTTTCCCAACATAAAATTATGGGCAGTTTTTACAACAAGCAATGTAAATAACACCTCTTCTCAGGCAATTACAGAAAATGTTACTGCCCAATATCTTACCATTTGGACCTATTGCTATATGCTTTACATTAGCAATGTACGGCACTGCTTAAATGTCCCACATTTACACATCCCCAGTGGTAATCTCCTGGATGTATATCCCCCATATTTGTTTTTCACTTTAAAAACTTTTGACCCCTTTTATATACAAAAGGGGGGGGGGCTTGGAAAAAAAAAACTTGCGATGTGTTGGGTAAGTCTAAAACTATATCCCAATGTTTTAATATTATTTGCCTAACTATCTTATAATCTTGTGTATATTTCAGTGTAAAAGATTTATTAAAATTTTCCGCAGCACCTACTGTAGAACATTCACTCTCCTGTGCTTCTTTTTTGACCCATACCCAATAAAGGAATAAATTTAGTACCCCAAGCTAACTTTACTTCATCCGTACATTGCTGTGTAATTTCTTTGGGATAGCTCCTATGCAGGAACAGTTCTCTGATGTTATATCTTTCTGTCGAAAGGTCATCACAGTTTAATATCATTCTGGCTGTTTAACGATATTTCTTTTTTTTGTGTATAGGGTGATCACTATTTTAATGTATGTACGAGTTAGAAAAGTTATCATAATTTTTCTGAATAAGCATGCCTAGGTAATTAATCTCATGTAAACCTAAGAAAAATGTTAGTCTGATTAAGATAATCAATGAATTTTAACAAACTCTCTCTAGTATCAATACAAAATCTGAAGATATCATCCAAAAAACAGGTGTAGAGCCTACAATGTTAAAAATATGGTGAATTTAACACAAATTTTTGTTCCTGTATCCATAGTACAATGTTCTCATAAAAGGGGGTACATACTGTCCCATAACAACTCCACTTATCTGCTTAAAGAATTCATCTTCAAAATGAATGAAATTATTTATAAGCACTAACTCCATGCATTCTAAGACTAACTTCAATTGATGTTGGCTTAAAAATTCACATTTATGCAATCCCTCTACATACCGTTTTAACCCCTGTTCATGGGAAATAACAAAAAAAAAAGATTTACTATGCCTATATAAAACCTGAAGTAACCCTCTTAGAAAATGCCATGCATCAACCAAAATGTGCTTTTTCATATTAACAAACGGCTTTAATTTCCTATCCTTATAAACAGCCAATGGATGGGTTTTCGAACCTCCAGCTGCTACTAGCAGAATGTTTCCTGATTATTAATCATTCTGGATTAGAATTGGAGTATTGGCTAGTGTCTGAAAAATGCACATGGTTGAAATGTTCAGAAAATAATCTAGGGTTAACTGGACTAACTGCTGACTGGGCATCTCAACATGTGCTTTTTAAAATGTTATTGTTTGTGGTAACTTTTGTGAGTGTCCTAAGAGTTTGAGTTCAGAATTCTAATAACCACTGATTCTTACTGTGTGCATTTTGCTTTCAGCTAACTAGAGAATTCTTTACCAAAGAACTGAAAAAGCATTACATGGGCAGTAATAGTTCTGATGTCTTCTCAGCCACGTGGAACTCCATCATGATTGCGGTGAGTAGAAATAAAGTGCTTAAACAAGAATATTTCATGTCCTTTGCATAGGGTTTCCTGAGTAATATCCGAAGCTTGTGTAGAACACAGTTGCTTAATTTTTGATTGTTAAATTCAGAATCAGTAATTGTGAACAGGCTCTAACATCTACAATGGCTGTCAACTTTCTGTTGGAAATTCAAGGTGATGTTTCAGGTTATGAAAGTTTTGTACAGTAAATGACTCCGTTACCCAAGACGACCATTATATTCTCAGTTAACATCTCATCTCCCTTTGATGACAACAGTTTGTTGGAAACTTGTAATGTGCATATACAAAAATACCCAGCGTGCCCTTTAGATAATTAAGCTTATGTTCCTTTAAGATTTATCCTATGGTTCTGAGTAAATTCCCCAAGTCTCTTCCATACTGTGTCACCTGATCTAGTTGTTCAGTGTTATCGCATGACAAGAAATGTTGTGCCTAGAGTGCTGGTGTATCTAAATAAATTACAAATATCCGGGGTACCCTTTGTCATCAGTATTTATGGTCCTAAACCAGTGGGACAACTCAACATCTTAATCTGTGAGACAGTTTGCTATTTTTAATGTGGCTGTGAGAGCATGCTTATTTATTGTAGGCTTTTCAGACTAATTTTGAAATGTTTAAAATAACTTTGCTTTTGAAATACTACTGGTGTTATATTTTTCTTATATTGTAGCTTTAATGATTGTTTTTATTTGATAAACAGCTGCAGCATTAACATATTGTAACAGATTGTATACACATATACATACACACACACACACACAGCTGCGGTGGTGGTGCTGCGGTAGCGTTGTCGCCTCACAGTTAGACGTTGCCCGTTCGATTCTCAGTTAGCGTGTCTTCTGTGTGTCGACATGCGTGAATGGGCGTTCCTTCATTGAAGTTTGTGCGTTAGGTCCGGCAAGCCAGCACGTAAAAATCTACTGCCAATCATTAGCGGACCGGAGTTCCACTGTGGCGACCCCTAACCGGGAAAAGCCGAAAGACACACACACACACACACACAAATGTGTGTGTGTGCGTGTGTGCATGTGTGTTGATTAATGTTAACAGTTAAAAAGGAAGGTAGACAAACAGAGCAGCTCTACTGTTTGGATTTTAACTATTTTCTCCTGACTTAAGAATTAAAATAAAACTTATTTCAAGACTGTGAGTAAAACAGACTCTCCATGAAATGCATATGTGCATCTGTATTAAGAGAATTCGCAGTATTTATGCTATATCAAAGTATGAAAACAGTGGATATATTTTAAAGATTTATTTTGTTCTAATTAAACACTTGTCTACATATGCAAAATGAAATGACAGAAGCTTTAGGCCTGCCATCACATCAAGAAAGACAGTAGCTTTAGAGTGTGGAGAATCGCAAGAAGGTCCCTTGCTCAAAAGGTCCCTTGCTCAATCCCTGGTCAGAGTTGAAATTATGAAAGAATGCATGGGATCAAGAGATTTTGCAAGTCAAACCTCTCCTTCAAAAGGTCAAGAGTAGCTCTTAGAAATTTTTGGGCTTATCATGTGCTGCCCTGTCTGCCTTTTGTAGGGAGTAGTCAAGCTCATACTCACCCTTGGATGGCAAGGACAGGAGCAGAAAGGGTACAGGCTGGTATCTACTTGGGGGGTGTCTACAGTGTATTCCTGAACTTTCCATAACAGGGTGTCTAGAGCTTGACAACACTCAATCAGCTCATATAATAAGTTCTCAAGTCTCTCTGTAAAGGCTTAGCAGTTGAACTTGGTCATGGATAGTCTGCTGCTTTCACCCCTCCCCCCCACTGACCTGAGGAATGGTCATCAGCAGTAGTAGAATATTATCTGGTAAAGCTTCCAGTGGCACGTGGGCAGGTGTGTTTCTCCATTAACTGGACTCTAGCATCTCTACTTTCTCTCCAAGAATGATTGAACCAGTATTTGGAGAAAAAGGATAAGGAAGCAAGGATCATTGATCTCAAAAAGGATGAGGAAGCAAGGGTCACTGATCTCAAAAAGGATGAGCAAGCAAGGGTCACTGATCTCACAGATACTGTCCTAAAACATGTCGTTTGTGCAGTACGGAAGCAACCTACTGCACATCTGTCTACTCCCAAAAAGGTAGGTGCCTTCTAGATATCCTCAACAGAGTGTAACAAGATCATGACTGACCAGCCCAGGGCTGTACGTGTGTGAGCTCTCTTGTCTGTCTTACTTACTTGTAACTGTACCACCAGCCTTGCTACACTGTAGTGAGTTTATGACTTTGGACAGGATGGATTTCTCATTTTCCACTTTGGACCCTGAGTTCCTGAATTAACTATCTCACCTGCTCTAGTGTCAGTCCTCTCTTGAAAATCAGGCTTTGCAAAAACTGGCACAGCTCAGATTACAGAGTCAATGAGTCTTTGGAAAATACCCTGTAACCTTCATTAGTACTGATGTTCATCGTGCATACAGCTGCAGTCATCACACTTGGGTTATCCTGCCGTCAGGCGGGTCCTCGGTCGGCCGAATTCCAAAGTCTTGGTCCAGCGTCAGTTGTCGTCGCTTCTTCCCTGACGTCAGTGTGGCAGGGGCATAAAAGAGGCAGCTGACGCCATTTTCTTCTGTCTTTCTTGCCGCATGGTGCCCGAAGCAGAAGCAGTTCGCAAGTGCCGGTCGGCCAGCTCCTGAGATTTACGAACAGTATTTCAGCCGAAGTCTTCTTTAAAGCTAAGTACCCCGTTGGGGAAACTTTTCTTGCCTCAGACTGATGTCAGACAAAGTTAATAATTGCATTTCTTGTGGGAAGCAAGTACCGCATAAAGATTTTCACTCTTACTGTATACCTTGCTTAGGGCCAGACCACGACGTCTCGGCCTGCCATTTTTGTGCTAGGTTTAACAAGCGCACTATTAAGCGCCGGGTGGAGTTCGCCCTTCACTATTTTGGCAAAAAATGTAATTATGTCATGTCATCGGATGCACCGACGCCAGTTTTAGGCAAAAGACGCAAGGATAAGGACAGACATCCGAGTACTGAGATCACGCTTAGGCCGACTACCGGTTCTCCGGTTCTCAGCGAGGCGCCTACGCAGCCCCTGACTACCGATGAAGCAATTTTACTAGCGACTTCAGTACCCGAGGCCGCAGGATCCTCGGTCTCCATTCCCACTACAGATACCGATGCCACTCTTGGAGGGGAAACCGAAAATTCAGCAAGGCCTGCCATTACTGAAGGCATTTTCAAGCCTACCACCTCCTCTATTAAATCATTCACTAAAACTAAAGCTGCAATGAAAATTAAAAAACAGGGTCCTCAGACCCCCTCTCAAGGCCCCATGCCTAAAAAACAGATGCTTAAAATGGCTGAGGATTTGATTTCTCTCATCAGGGGTTCTCAACCCCCCTCAGACAAAAGACCCAGGTTGGAGGAAGACTACCCTTCTTCAGACCAGGCTTCTATTACCTCAGACCATTCTGAGGACCAGGATTACGCCTATTCCCCTTTTGAAGACTCTGATGCTGAGGAGTCCATTCCCTCGGTCTCCCCCCCTGAGGACTACTCTTTTGGGGAAACCCTGCATACATTGAGAGAGCACTTCCATTGGGAAGGCCAAGATTACTCAGATTCCAAGAAAAGGCTCAGGGAATTTCTACTACTTCCCCAGCATAGGCCCCTGGCTATCCCTCCTGTCTTAGATATTTTGGATGATGTGTACACAGAAGCCAGTCTTAATCCAGACTCATTACCTCCAGCCCCTGTTAAACCAGACAGATATTACTGGGTTCCTGATTCTCACCAGTTCCTTTATAAAAGCCATACTGCTGACCCAGAAGCAATTTCACAGGGTCCCAAGGGGATTAAGGCCTCTACTGCTAAAAACCTTTTACCTTCAGAGAGAGATTCTAGAGCATTAGAAAGGTGGGGGAAAAAGGTGTATACATCAGCCACTTTAACCATGAGGGCATTAAACTGTCAATTTCATATGTTAAAATACCAACAGTTCTTGCTATCTCAGCTGAAAAGCAAAATGACGCAAACAGAACAACCGGACTTGAAAGAGTTGCAGGATTTGTTGCATGGAGCAGAACAAGTGGGGAAACATACCTTGCAGTGTGGTTTTGATGCTTTAGAGGTCTCATGTAGGGCTACTGTCATGGGGTCTGCCATACGTAGACATGCTTGGCTCAAAGAGCAAACCTTACCAGATCATGTCAAAGCAAAACTATTAGAAGCACCACTACAAAAAGATGTATTGTTCGGTGTTAAAGCTGAGGAGGTACTAAAGAAAATGGAGGAAAAAGCGAAATCTATGCAAACAGTTAAAGATTTCTTGCAGGTACAGCCTCCATGCTTCAGCAGAAACTGGCCTTCAAAAAATTGGTCCTTTCCAGCCATGGACAGACCCCAAAGGAGCAGATACAGACACCCTAGGGGTAGAGGACAACCTCAAGGATCTTACAGAGCCAGACAGTGGCACTCACCAACCCCCAGAGGTGGAGAAGATAGACCACAGTCATTTAGAAAACAGACACAATGACTTTCCCCTATGCCTGCCAAACAAAGATATAATGGCAGCACCTTTGGGCGGAAAACTGGCCTTATTTTCAAAAAACTGGCACATTGTTACAAAGGACAAATGGATTCTGGATATTATAGACAGAGGCTACAGGTTCCACTTTCACACCCTTCCAAAAATGAGAGGCATGCCAAACCTGCCACAAAATCAATGGGCAGAGGCACAAAGGCAAATTTCCGCTCTCATGAATATGAAAGCAATTCAAGAGGTACCTGCAAAAGAACAAGGTCAAGGTTTTTATTCAAGACTATTTCTGGTACCAAGGAAGGACAAAGACTGGAGACCCATCTTAGACCTATCTATTCTAAACACATATCTAGAGGTACCAAAATTCAAGATGCTCACATTACAGCAGCTTCTTCCCATGCTGGGCAAGGAGTCTTGGCAGGTAACGTTGGACCTCAAGGAGGCATACCTGTATGTCCCTATCAGACAAGATTGCAGAAGATACCTCAGATTTCTTGCAGGTTCAACCCATTACCAATTCTCTGCATTGCCCTTTGGCTTATCTACTGCGCCCAGAGTGTTTACGAAATGCCTGGCATCAGTAATTGCCTTCTGCAGACAATGAGGAATCCAAATCTACCCATATCTGGACGACTGCCTGATCCAAGCAGACAGAAAGGACATTCTATTGCAACATCTGGCATTTGTAATAAAACTGTTAAACTGCCTGGGATACACAGTGAACAAAAAGAAATCAAAACTAATACCTTCTCAACAGATAATTTTCCTGGGTGCCAGCTTAAATACAACAACCCAGATGGCCTACCTCACGCCAGACAAACAAGGGCAACTGTCTCAATACTTCATCAAAATGGCAACTTTAACCAGGCTAACTGCAAGGAAAATCCTGCAGGCTCTGGGGTTCATGGCATCTTGCATACTACTAATACCATTTGCAAAGCTGCATATGAGGAAACTACAATGGTACCTAAAAAACTTATGGTCTCAACACAGCCACAGCTTGGAAACAATTATACCACTCATTCCATGCCTTCAAAAGGACTTTTTGTGGTGGGCTCAAGCATGCCAAAGAAACACAGGTCTTCCTTTCTGTTTACCACAAGCAACTCAAATCATCACAACAGATGCCTCAGACTATGCCTGGGGAGCACACATGGCAGGTCAGTGCATTCAGGGAAAATGGTCCCAAAAAGAAATGCACCTACACATCAACCAAAAGGAGATGCTAGCCATGCAAAATGCTCTTACGACCTTCAAAGACCTACTGCATCCAGGCCAGCTATTAATAAGGACAGACAGCACCACAGTCATGTGGTACATAAACAAACAGGGGGGGACTCATTCATACCCCCTGTGCAGGCAAGCTATGACCCTGTGGAACACAGCACTGGAAATTCAAATTCAACTACAGGCACAATTCCTGCCAGGGAAGGAAAACACACTGGCAGACAACTTAAGCAGAAATATGACAGACCCACACGAATGGAAGTTGCATCCTCAAGTCTTCTCAAAGATAACTCGGCATGGGGACAGCCAGACATAGATCTATTTGTTACCCACAGAAATTACCAGTTGGAGAAATTCTGTTCAAGGACCTATCATCCACAGGCCTGGAAAGTGGACGCACTCTCTTTCAATTGGACATCATTGACAGTCTATGCCTTCCCGCCTCTACCTCTTCTGGCCAAAGTCCTATTAAAAACCAGAGCAGAGAGGCCACAAATGATTCTCATTGCTCCAGACTGGCCACGACAACACTGGTATCCTCTCCTAAAGAGCCTGTCACACTCACCACCATGGATCCTTTCTCAAGTTCCTCTTCTGTTGTCCCAGCACAACTACAAGACCCTTCACAGCCAGCTCAGAACTCTAAATCTAGCTGCATGGAGAATACCTTAATTTACCAACAGACTCCCCTCTCCAAGGAGATACAGGATGTCATCTTGGAGACCAGGAGACCCTCTACTAGAAAAACCTACTCCGCCAAATGGAAACGATTTTGTTCCTGGAATCAAGCAAAGGGTCAGAATCCTTGGGTAATAAATATACCTCAGATTTTACAGTACCTAACTGAGATGTTAAACAGTGGCCTTTCCTTCTCTTCTATCAAGATCCACGCTTCAGCCATTTCAGCTCAATACAATACGGATCCTCCTTTATTCTCACATCCTCTATTAAGGCAGTTCCTCAGAGGGGCAAAAAATATAAAACCCCCACGGAAACCACCAGCTCCAGCTTGGGACCTCAACTTCATATTGGAAAAGCTGACACAGCCTCCTTTTGAGCCGGCTTCTTCAGCAGAGCTACAATACTTGTCATGGAAAACAGCCTTCCTTCTGGCTATTACATCAGCACGCAGGGTTTTGGAGCTACAGGCCCTCATGGCTGTGCAACCATTCATCATTTTCCATCAGGACAGGGTTTCCTTACGAACCAACCCTACCTTCATGCCAAAGGTAGTATCCAGTGTGGCCTTGAATCAGGCTATTCATTTACCTACCTTTTATCCAAATCCACAGAACAAAGGAGAGAGGCTTCTACACTCCTTGGACATTCACAGGCAACTTCGTTATTACTTGGACAGAACAAAGTCATTCAGAAAATCTGAGCAGCTCTTTGTGTCCTATGCTACAGGTGCTCAAGGAAAGGCGATTTCCAAACAAACTATTTCAAAATGGATAGCCCACTGCATACGCTTTTGTTACTCATTTCATGGAAAATCAGTGCCTGTATACATCAGATCCCACTCCACCAGGGCTACAGCTACCTCAGCAGCTTTCCTCAGGGGGGTCCCTACCAAGGATATTTTGGAAGCAGCTACTTGGAGTTCAGTGCACACTTTCTCCAAGCACTACCACCTACCACTATACTCAAAATCTAGAGCAGGCTTTGCCACAGCAGTCATTCTAGCCCCTCCTAATTCCACTTAGTACCAGCCACCCTTACTTAGCTTTGGGATTCTACCCAAGTGTGATGACTGCAGCTGTATGCACGATGAACATAGTACAGTTTTGTACCTACCATAAATGTAGATGTTCGAGTGCGCATACAGCTGCAGTCCAGGTTACCCTCCCTCCATCCCCTCTTAGGACAGGGCTTATGACTAACACCTTCAACATACAACCTATTTGGGGTATTCCTTTATGGTGTATTTGCTTGCAACTACTGTTTTGATTTATCTACTTATGTATGTTTGCATGACATCATGTTTTGCCTTCCTTTCTGGGGGCACCTGACATCTGGGGCAAGAAAAACTGAAGAAAATGGCGTCGGCTGCCTCTTTTATACCCCTGCTGCACTGACGTCAGGGAAGAAGTGACAACAACTGACGCCGGACCAAGACTTTGGAATTCGGCCGACCGAGGACCCGCCTGACGGCAGGATAACCCAAGTGTGATGACTGCAGCTGTTTGCGCACTCAAACATCTACATTTATGGTAGGTACAAAACTGTACTTTTCCTATAGCCTACAATATTTTTAACTGTGTGTATGCTGTGACTTAAGCAGTAGGCATAGCAGTCTGCCAATTTCAAGTGGCATGGGTGGGACTGTCCTTATTTAAAGATGACCTGTGGCAGACATTTCTAGATACCTCTTCAAGGATGATGGCTTTTTTTAAGGCTTTTAGGGACCATTGCAAAGATCTCCAAAAATAACAGAAGTAATGCTTAGTGTTCTGGAGTATTTGTGTAAGACAGCACTAGCTTCCATTTCTCTTAGTAATGCTAATCCAGTACCCCAAGAAGTAGCCCTGTTGTAGGACATGGAAGGCTTACAAGCACCAGGTATTACTGCCTTCCCTTGTACCACCCACAAAGTCACCCAGGAGGTATACTCAACAGGCACTGCCATTACTTTATTGCAAGTTATTTTTTCAAGTTTGCTTCATCTTGGAAAACCAATAGGACCATTGGGCTTTGGGCAGTGCCTTGATTGATTGCATCTTACAGTTATTAGCTCCTCCCTCGAAAGAAGCTCTCTTTAAAGACCAGTCAGTCTCAGCTCCATATTGAAAAAAAAAAAAATCCCCCCAAAATTGACTAAAAGCCCAGAGAAGAACAAACCTCAAAACATTTTCTTCTCCTTAAAACATCTTTTTTGGTATATATAAGTCTGAGGGTGGAGGTGCCCCCTGCACCCCTGAACTTATGTATACCATCTCCCAGTTCATTATAACTTGGAGAAAAGGTAATATTCCAAGAAATGTCATCTTGGACTTGGTATGTATAAGCCCATTGTTTCGGCCATTCAGTCTCCACATTTCAGGGCTCACTCTAACGGGTCCCAGCAATTCAAATGGTTACTGTCGGCTTCTGCATACATTCCAAAAGAGGTGTGGACTGTACTCCTTTAAGGGTCTGTAAAACCTCTTACTCATTTGTAGAGATGCTTGACATTTACAAAAAGAGAAATGAAAGATTCTATCTCATCTTGACCTTTTTCTGGAAGTGACAAGAGGAAGTTCAGCCTATCCTTGAAATCACTGACCTCAATGACCTTAATCTGTATATCAAATTCTGGCATAGTCTTTCGGGGGGGGTGTCATTCCCTTCATGTGACTAAAGTCCTGGATGTCACTGGACATAATACATGCCTTTTGGCATATATTTGTCTGGTATTCTTTCATGATCTCCCTTAATTTCCTTATCAGACAGCTTTCCTTTTAATACAGAGTGTTGCCTTTTGGTCAGCATTTAACTGTTTAAGCAGTGACTTAATAGGGATGTTCTTCATGTTTCACTGTTGCTGTCATTACATTTGGGTTATCCTGCTGGCAGGTTGCTCTCAGTCGGCCTGAATTCCAAACTCTTGGGTCCTGCGTCGGTTGCTGTCACCTCTTCCCTGACGTCAGGTCATCAGGGGTATAAAAGATGCAGCCAACGCCATTTTATTCAGTCTTTCTTGCCACGTGGTGCCCGAAGCAGAAGCAGTTCGCAAGTGCCAGTCAGCCAACTCCTGAGATTTTCGTGTTCGAGCTTCAGATCCAAAGTCTTCATTAAGAGCTAAGTGCCCCGTTGGGGAAACTTTTTCTTGCTCCAGACCAATGTCAGAAAAAGTTAATAATTGTATTTCTTGTTGGAAGCAAATACCTCATAAGGACGTTCATTCTTACTGTATTCCTTGCCTAGGCTCTGACCACGATTTTGCTAGTTGTTGGTTTTGTGCTAGATTTAAGCAACGCACTATTAAGCATCGGTACGATTTTGCATTAAGCTATTTTGGGCGAAGATTTAATTATACAATGTCGTCGGTTAGCCATCCGACTATCAGAGTTCACAAAAAACACAAAGAAAAAAACAGGCAATCGAGTTCCAAAACCGATGACCAAGCTTCTCCTAAGCAAGTCGCCGGTTTGTCGGTTCTCAGTGAGGCGCTTTCACAGCCCCTGACACCCGGTACTTCAGAGTCACAGGCCGCTACCGACTCCCATGTGGAGTCAGCCAGGCCGCTGGAAACTCAAGGTATTGGAGCCTCGGAGAATATTCCCTCAGATGGGTCTGGAGCCGCTGAGCAGGCATTGGCTTATGAGGGTGTATTCAGACCTAAACAATTATATATTAAACCGACTTCAAAGACAAAGACTAAAACACCTTTAAAGGCAAAGAAACAAGTTCACCAGCCACAAGGACAGGCCTCCATGCCCAAAAAACAGATGCTCAAAATGGCCGAAGACTTAATTACCTTGATCAGGGGTTCCCATCCCCCTCCTGATAAGAGGCTCAGGCAAGAGTCTGACTATGAATCTTCATATCAGGTTTCCATTTTTTCTGATTCCTCTTCTGATCAAGAATATTCTCTTCCCCCCATGAGGATTCTGATGCTGAAGAATCAATTCTTTCAGCTTCTCCTCCTGAGGACTACTCTTTTGGGGAAACCTTGCATACCATGAGGGAGCACTTCCACTGGGAGAGACACGATTTTTCAGAATCTAAGAAAAGGGTCAGTGACTTCCTTTTACTACCTCAAAACAGGCCTCTAGCTATTCCACCTGTGTTGGACATTGTAGATGATGTGTTCTCGGAGTCTAGTCTGACCCCTGACTCTTTACCTCCAGCTCCTGTTAAGCCGGACAGATACTACAGGATCCCTGACTCACATAAATTCCTTTTCAAAAACCCCACCTCAGACACAGAAACTATTTCTCAGGGTCCAAAAGGGATCAAGGCTTCTACTGCAAAAAACCCTACCCCCTCTGACAGGGATTCTAGGGCACTGGATAGATGGGGAAAAATATTTACACATCTGCTACTTTGGCTGTAAGGGCCTTAAATTGCCATTTTCATATGCTCAAATATCAGCAGTATATCATGACACTGCTTAAACAGAAAATTATAGCAAATTCTGAATGTGCAGAAAACAAAGAAATGCAGGATTTATTGCATGCAGCTGAACAAGTTGGAAAGCATACTTTGCAATGTACGTTTGATTCTCTGGAGGCCTCCTGCAGGGCCGCTGTTATGGGTTCTGTCATTAGGAGGCATGCTTGGTTAAAGGAACAAAATCTGCCTGACCATGTCAAAGCAAAATTGTTAGATGCTCCTTTACAACATGATACCTTGTTTGGTGTTAAGGCAGAAGAGGTGTTAAAGAAAATGGAGGACAAAGCCAAATCTATGCAAACGGTCAAGGATTTCTTACAGGTACAGCCACCTAGATTTAGCAGACATTGGCCTACAAAGAATTGGTCCTTTCCAGTCTCAGACAGACCTCAAAGTGGCAGATCCAGATGGCCTAGAGGCAGATCACAGCCGCAAGAATCCTACAGGGAGTGCCTCTACCTCCAAAGGTGGAGAAGACAAAGCACAATCATGCAGGAAACAGTCCCAATGACTTCCCCCTGCCTGCACCAAACACTTATCTTCTGGCAGCACCCTTAGGGGGAAAACTAGCACTTTTTTCTCAAAATTGGCACATTATAACCCAGGACAAATGGGTTCTAGACATAGTGTCACAAGGCTACAAGTTTCATTTCCATACCCTGCCAAGGGCAAACAGTTGGCCAGATCTGCCAAAAAATCAATGAGCAGAAGCTCAAAAACAAGTCGCAGCTCTCATGGACATGAGGGCTATTCAACAAGTGCCACAGCAAGAGCAGGGACAAGGATTTTACTCAAGACTGTTCTTGGTACCAAGAAAGGACAAAGCATGGAGACCGATACTGGACCTATCTATTCTAAACACTTTCCTGGATATACCAAAATTCAAGATGTTGATCTTACAGCAGCTTCTGCCCATGCTGGGCAGCAAGGCTTGGCTCGTGACTTTAGACCTAAAAGAGGCATACCTGCATGTCCCAATCAATCATGCAGAAGATACCTCAGATTCAAGGCTGGCTCAAAGCATTACCAATTCTCTACACTGCCCTTTGGCTTATCTACTGCACCCGGGGTTTTCACAAAGTGCCTGGCACCAGTAATTGCTTACTGCAGACAAAGAGGAATACAAATATATCCTTACTTGGATGACTGCCTCATACAAGCAGAGAACAAGGACATTCTAGTACAGCATCTGACGTTTGTGATAAAACTTTTAACATGCCTAGGGTACACAGTCAACAAAAAGAAATCAAAACTAGTACCCTCTCAAGAGATAATATTCCTGGGTGCAAGCTTAAAAACAACTGCCCAGATGGCTTCTCTTACTCCAGACAAACAAAGGCAACTGACTACCTATTTCAAGGAAATGGCAACAAAGGCCCAGTTATCTGCAAGAAAGATTCTGCAGGCTTTGGGCTTCATGGCATCCTGCATCTTACTAATTCCATATGCAAGACTGCATATGAGGAAAATTCAATGGTACCTGAAAAGTGTCTGGACACAACATTGCCACAGTCTGGAAACAATGATTACTCTAATTCCCTGCCTGCAACAGGAGTTTCGATGGTGGACAAAGGCTTGTCACCAAAACAAGGAACAGCCATTCCTCACTACCCCCAGCCAGGCAGAGCCTAACGACGGATGCCTCGGATTATGCCTGGGGGGCACACATGGCAGGAAGAGGCATTCAGGGCACCTGGTCCACAAACCAAAAGCATCTACATATCAATCAAAAAGATATGCTAGCTGTTCAAAATGCCCTGACAGCCTTCAAGGACCTACTTCATCCGGGACAACTACTGATAAAGACAGACAACACCACAGTCATGTGGTACATAAACAAGCAGGGGGGCACTCATTCTTATCCCCTGTGCAGGTAAGCCGTGGCTTTATGGGACACAGCATTGACTTACCAAGTTCATCTACAGGCACAATTCCGGCCAGGAAAGGAAAATACTCTGGCAGATGAACTAAGCAGAAACCTCAAGGATCCCCACGAGTGATACCTGGTTCCACAAGTCTTCAGCATGATAACAAAGAAATGGGGATGCCCAGACGTAGATCTATTTGCCTCCCCTCACAACAATCAACTAAAAAGATTCTGCACAAGGACCTATCACAGACAAGCTTGGAAAGTGGACGCCTTATCTTTCAACTGGACAAACCTATCAGTATATGCCTTTCCTCCACTGCCTCTTCTCCCCAAGGTACTCCTAAAATTCAGACAGGAGAAACCAAAAATGATTCTGATTGCCCCAGACTGGCCACGCCAGTACTGGTATCTGATCTTAAGGAACTTATCCCAATGCTCAGCCTGGACCTTACCTCAAATACTTCATCTACTGTCCCAGCAAAACAACCAGATTCTGTGCAGCCAGCTCAGGACCCTAAACCTGGCAGCATGGCAGATAATGTAGCCATACAAACCACACCTCTCAGTAAAGCTGTGATGGATGTCATTTTAGGCCTAGTACTAGAAAATCCTATGCTGGGAAATGGAAGAACCAAGCTCAAAGAACTGATACAGCTGTCCCAAATATTCCTCAGATTTTTCAATACTTAACTGAGATGCTGGACAAAGGCCTATCTTTTTCATCAATTAAATCCATGCCTCTGCCATTTCGGCTCATTACAATACAGAGCCATCAATCTTTTCTCATCCTTTATTAAGGCAGTACCTCAGAGGAGCCAAAATTTTAAAGCCTCCAAGGAGAACACCAATACCTGCATGGGACCTCAATTATGTCTTGGAAAAACTCACCTTACCTCATTTTGAGCCAGCTGCTACTGCGGATATAAAGTTCTTATCTTGGAAAATAGCTCTGCTCCTAGCAATAACTTCTGCAAGATGAGTTTCAGAGCTACAGGCACTCATGGCTGTGGAACCCTTTATCGTTTTTTATCCAGACAGGGTCTCTCTGAGAACAAACCTTACATTTATGCCTAAGGTGGTATCCAGTGTAGCCCTTAACCAGACAATTAATTTGCCAACTTTTTATCCAAATCCACAGAACAAGGGGGAGAAAATTCTGCATTCTTTGGATGTACACAGACAACTTAGATTCTACTTGGACAAAACTAAAGTTTTCAGAAAGACAGAACAATTACTAGTGGCATATGCCACACCATCACAAGGAAAGGCTATCTCCAAGCAGACTATTTCAAAGTGGATAGGTCACTGCATTCATTTCTGCTACTCACAGCATGGCAAACCAGTGCCTAAGGGCATTAGGTCACATTCAACCAGAGCTGCAGCCACTTCAGCCTTTCTCAGGGGAGTACCAACCAAAGACATTTTAGAGGCTGCTACTTGGAGTTCAGTGCATACCTTTACAAAACATTGCAATCTGCCTCTTTACTCTAAATCCAGGGCAGGCTTTGCCACTGCAGTTCTGCAGGGCCTCATAGCCACTCCTAATGCTGTTTAGCTCCAGCCCCCCCAACCATAGCTTTGGGACTCAACCCAAATGTAATGACTGCAACAGTGAAACATGAAGAACATAGTACAGTTGTGTACACTTACCATAAAGGTAGATGTTCAAGTGTATTCACTGTTGCAGTCCAGGTTACCCACCCACCATCCCCCTTAATTTTGCTGGAACTTATCTTTACTTCTCTAATTTATACAACCTAGGTGGTGCATTTGCTTATAGATTAAGGTAAAGCTTATTTTGGTGCATGTATGTCTTATTTACATAATTTTAGCCTACCCTTTTGGGGGCACCTGACATCTGGGGCAAGAAAAACTGAATAAAATGGCGTTGGCTGCATCTTTTATACCCCTGACGACCTGACGTCAGGGAAGAGGCGACAGCAGCTGATGCAGGACCCAAGACTTTGGAATTCAGGCCGACTGAGGGCAACCTGCCAGCAGGATAACCCAAATGTAATGACTGCAACAGTGAATACACTCGAACATCTACATTTATGGTAAGTGTACACAACTGTACTTTCTGTATCTCTGCCACATACAAAAATTATTCCCTGCACTGGACTTGTGCTTCATGACTGACCAGCCTCCTATTTGTGCCACCTGGTTCAGTGATTGAAATGTGATTCAAAACTGGAGCAGATATTTGAGTAAAGGCCTGCCCAGGAATAACAGCAAAGCCAGTGAAAAAATAAATCCTAGAATGTCTACCAAGGGTGTAAAAAGAAAGATTTTATTATTGTAAAAAGGGTAAGCACTTTCATGGTATAAACTGCTTCTTCAGACCATCAGCATAATCTACTGTGACAAAAGATAAAGCTTTAAATAACCCTGACCTCCAATCATATATTTTCAAATAAAATATGTAAAAAAAAAAAAACACTCACAAAATCACCAGTCATATAATCATAACTGCCTACCAATCAAATCCAATCCTTCTCACAAACTTAATATTATAGGTACAGCACCTCGCTGTAGTCCAATCAAAAAACACTTCATAATTAATTAATAATTAATCACAACAACATAACTGAACCAACTCTGCATCAATTGGTAAAAAACACCTAATAACTTGAATAGCAAACATCACTGATTCACCGAAGAATGATTAGTGCTCGATCATTCTTAGAAATGTTGGTCGATCACACAGGGTTGAGAATACATTTCTCCCATAACATATTTCTTCTCCAACTCACCTGCAAAGATCAGAGTAAGCATTTTTCTGGTGTCATGTACCCTATGTACCCCCTATGTGGAGGGCAAGTTCCACACATGCGCTGAAACTTACTAACTTCACAGAGTGGAAAGGAGAAACTCGTCAGTAAAGCACGCAGTAATCTTACACAAACAGTGATTGTGCAGTTTGTGGGATTCTAGCTGTCAGTCTGCAACAAAAGTAATTACAGCTAGTTGTGCAAAGCAAGTTAAATCCTGATAAAGTGGATATCCATCACTGGTAGGGAAACATCACACTTTGATCATTGGTAAACACATCCTCTGCTAAGTCCTCCATAGACTTTCTTGTTTTGAGACACATGATAGAATTGCATTTTATTTTCATGGGGTCACCTTCAATTCTTCTAAGACTTCATCTAAACATAAATAATCTAAAAAGTGATCCAATAACACTATCTTATCATAGCCTCCACTACAATCAGTTACAACTCTGATAATAAGGAAACCTTATGATTTTGTGATCACTGGTGTTAAGTTTTCTTAGAGACTTATAAATAATATTGCAGTTGGTTTTACCATAGCTGGTGGTGCACATTCAGTGTTTTTTGTTTTCTTTTTTTCCCTTATTTTGCGACCATTAGGTTGGTATATAAATTTAGATATACATTCAAGAAAATATTTTTTTCTGTTATACTGGGTTTAGACAAACTTTATGTTAGACCACCTTTGCTTCAATCACTTGTGTTTAGATATTCTGTATTTAGATCACATGATGTATACTACTCACCTGAATTTTCTAGACATGTCCAAGTAGTACCTGTTTGTAAAGGTGCAGAAGTAATGTGGCCTAAGAAATACATCCATCTCACTAGTTTTGATAAATTACTCATAGAAACATACTGGTGTTAATTTTTGTTTCAGAGATATAATTTTCACACTTTTATTTTTTCTTTTTATTGCTATTCCATTATATACTACTACTTGGGCATTGTATACAACTACTCTCCTTTTTTTGTGCAGTTTAATACTGATGGCTGGCTAGAGAAAAAACATGTCTGATGATCAAACAAAACTAGGAATCTTCTCTCTTCTGTCCTATGGCCTTTTGCAGAGTTTATGCATATGATTGTACAGTGACATCCGTGTAGTATATAGTGCCTTATAATTAACATTGCTTTGGAGACTATTTGCACCTTCTCAGAACAGAGATTGTATGATATTTCTTTGCATGGAATTGTATTCATCCCTGAGTTAAAGCAACAACTGAAAAACTCAGTGCTGATATGACAGGATAGCTGTACTTCAGCATGGATTAGCATTTGCAATGCACTGCATGTCTGCTTTGCAGTCTAGTAGAATTAATAGATTTACATTTATGTTGTTTTGTCAGTTTGGCTGTTGTGGAGTAAATGGGCCTGAAGATTTTGAAGAGACGATAAACTTCCCAACCATGCCTAATCAGAATGTGCCAGAAGCTTGCTGTAAGCGAGACCTTCATCTCCGTCAGGTAACCACTGATTACCGTGAGGAGTGCCTGCAGGGCAAGGAATCATTCTACAATAACCAGGTAAATTCTGCTCATGGCCCTTTGTTTAACCTAGTACAGAGCACAGTCACAGAGCAACAGTTTTGGAAAGTCAGTCAGTAATATCCATGTTTAAAACTGAGCTGAAGAGATAAATGATGCTCAACAAACCTGTCTGCATATATATATATATATATATATACTGTATATCAATCAAATTTAAAGTGCATATTAATTTTTCTTGTTCTGTTGTGTACTTTGTTTGTGACTTGGCAACTCACTTCTGTTTTGGTCAATGTTTTGTGATTCTTTCCTGGCTTGTCTGCTGTTTGTCTTTGGAATCCTGTGGCCAACTCTTTCTTTCTGGACATTGCCTGGTAAAAACATTATTTTTGTCAAAGTGGGTAACATGGTATCAGAAGTGCTGTGTGTGTGTGTGTGTGTGTGTGTGTGTGTCAGAGAGAGACCAGAAAGCTACATTTTCTTTAACTCCATTTAAGCTTCAGAGTGCTGCTTAAGAGAGGTTATAGCACTTGGCACATCGTTTCTCTGATGTCTTCCTAATCGCAGTATTTCTGTGATGTTTTCCCAATCGCAGTATTTCTGTGATGTTTTCCTAATCGCAGTATTTCTGTGATGTTTCCCTAATCACAGTATTTCTGTGATGTTTTCCTAATCGCAGTAGTTCTGTGATGTTTTCCCAATCGCAGTATTTCTGTGATGTTTTCCTAATCGCAGTATTTCTGTGATGTTTTCCTAATCGCAGTATTTCTGTGATGTTTCCCTAATCACAGTATTTCTGTGATGTTTTCCTAATCACAGTATTTCTGTGATGTTTTCCTAATCGCAGTATTTCTGTGATGTTTGTATTTCTGTGATGTTTGTATTTCTGTGATGTTTTCCTAATCGCAGTAGTTCTGTGATGTTTTCCTAATCGCAGTATTTCTGTGATGTTTTCCTAATCGCAGTATTTCTGTGATGTTTTCCTAATCGCAGTATTTTCTGTGATGTTTTCCCAATCGCAGTATTTCTGTGATGTTTTCCCAATCGCAGTATTTCTGTGATGTTTTCCTATTTGCAGTATTTCTGTGATGTTTTCCCAATCGCAGTATTTCTGTGATGTTTTCCTATTTGCAGTATTTCTGTGATGTTTTCCTAATCGCAGTATTTCTGTGATGTTTTCCTAATCGCAGTATTTCTGTGATGTTTTCCTAATCGCAGTATTTTCTGTGATGTTTTCCTAATCGCATTATTTTCTGTGATGTTTTCCTAATCGCAGTAGTAGCCCAAAGGAAACCACAATGAGTAAAGAAGCAACGGAAATATAATTCATACTGATGGAGCAAATATCCTAGCATCTCTGGTGTAAATGGACCACTTTAAAGAGCAATGCCATTTCTATAACTATGGCAAAGATTTAGCAGGCTTGAGGCAGCCTGCTTAATGCTGTTCACTGTGAAAAGAAGTATATTAGTTTGTAGTGGAATGGACAAAGGATGGAGATTATAACTTTATATATCAGCTGAAGTTAACCATTCAAGCCTAACTTGTCAGATAACAAACAAAATAAAGAACATTAAGTACAACAAATCCAGTTAACTATAACATCGATCTATTGTTACGGTATTGCAGCCATCATTGTAAGTTAGTGGTTGTACCCCTATGGGATATGGTTATTCTGTGCATCTGTCATATTTATGCTTAATTTCATCATCGAGATATTTTGCCATATTCAAAGATTTTACATTATTTAGAAGCTATTTTCACTGCATGCAAATCATAAGATATTTTTCTTTCTGTGTGTTATTTATAGTGTAGTATTATCCTGGGGGAGGGGGCTATCAAAATTTTCACATATTTGGATAGCCATCACTATGAACCAGTGAGTTTTGGGTATGGTCATGACAGACTGCATTTTAGAGATCATAGAGTCTTCCGTAGAAAAAGTTCTGCTGATAGACAAAATGATCTGATGGATCTACTTCAGTAGATCAAACTTTTAAATGTTCAAAGACGATAACATTGAACATTTAAAAGTTCGAAAACTGAAGGAAAAAAAAAACTAAACCTGCGTAGCAGGGGGCCAAGCCCTCTTGTGCCCCCCCCCACATGGGGGGCTGCGCCCCAACACCCCCGCTACTTAAATATACCAACTCTGAGATCGCACTACATTGTGGAAAAGGGAAATCTTCCCATTCCGCACTATACGCAGATCTCCATTCAGTCTGTTCGAACTTATAAAAGTTCGATCATATGGTCTCGGCCATATGAGATTCAAACTTTTAAAGGTTCGATCTACTGAAGGGGACTCGATCTGACAGTTCTTAAAGCAGACCCAAACTCCACTGTTGAAAGGTGTCTTTAGAGTCTGTTTCTCATTAAGAATAACCATCACCTTCTACTGAATATACTTAAGTCCCATTCACTTGATAGTCAAGCTATACAGTGGTTCAAGTCCTACTTACACAATAGGCAACTGGCAGTACTCTGGAACAATACTCTATCTTCCCACCTTCCTGTCTCTCTTGGTGTACCCCAAGGTTCTATTCTGGGCCCTCTTCTATTCTCTATCTTTATAAATGATCTGTCTACAAGCATCCCACATGCTGTATCCATTCAATACGCAGATGACTCTACATTAATTTTCTCAGCTACTGAATCATCTGAACTACAGTCACTCACCCAAAAGGTCTTTGAATTTGTTGAAGATTGGTTTTTACAGCGTTGCCTCCTCCTTAACCCTAAAAAGACTAAACTTCTACTGTTTACTCCCACACTCAAGTCACCCCCACTTTACTTCACTATTAAATCTAAAAATAATACAGTTATATCCCCTGACACTTCAACTAAACTCTTGGGAGTGACAATTGACCACAGCCTTAACTTTGATACTCATATTAACACCACAATAAAATCAGTTAACCGAAATCTAGGCTCCCTCTATAGAATTAAACCTTTCCTTACTCCCATAGCAAGAACTTCTATTGCTCACACCCATCTCATCTCAACACTCTTTTATGCATCTCCTATATATACTAACCTATCAAAAAGCAACCTCAACAAGCTGTCAATAGCCTACAAGAACAATGCCAGATTTGCTACAGGCTCTCCTGCTAGATCCCACCACTGCCAAAGTCTGAAACATCTGGGTTGGCTGGAACTACAGAACCATATTCTACTTCACCAGCTAACTATTACCCACAAAACCCTGTATCATCCAAGCAACACACCAATCCTCAAAAGTCTAATCTGCCCATATAAAAATCTTACAAACCTACGCTCTGCAAACAAATTACTCATCTCTACTCATAAATCTAACAACAAAGCAGGAGAATCCCTCTTCACTAACACTGTAGGCAAAAGCTGGAACCTACTTTCTGTTGAAATTACATCTCTTTCTTCAACTTCACTATTTAAAAAGAAACTTAAATCATATCTTACAACTCACTGGCTATGTCCCTGTACTAACCCTGACTAATCATCTCCCACTGTTAGTCTTGCCCAACATCTTCTTTTTTTTTTTGCATCTCTCTCTTTCTGTTACTTTAAATCCACTTCCATTTAGGCTGACTTACTGTAACCAGGAACAACTGAATTGGCCATCTTACTGTCTCATCAACAACTTACTACCCTACACCTAATTCTTCCAATCCCATTTTTAACTACTTTGTTCTCTTATTCCTGCTCATCACTTTGCTTTGTGTGCCTTCCACTTACTTCTAAATCCTTCTCTCTCTTCTCATAGCAAAAAAAAGTTTTTTTTTATATGTTTTGTTACCTTGGAACACATGTAATCATCTCATAATATTCTTGTCATTAATGTTTTAATGTATTGTATCTGTTAGAAAACTATGTGGAGCTTTTCTCCCCGGGCCTCTACTGAAAATGGATATATATCCAGCTAGACTAGCCCAGTCAACAAATGTAAAATAATAAAATAAATATGCATGGGATTCCTATTCCCATCAGTTCCAAGTTCTGAATGTTTTTTCTTTCATTTTAATGTAAACAGTTTCAACTGGCATATAAAGTGCATCAGTTTCCTGATGGTGGCTCTTTTTCAAGATGTCATCCCTGTGTATGATGTCTAGATGATGATGTTGAATTCAGATGCCTTTTGATGCACCACCGAAACAATTCTGGACAGCAGAGCCCTTTGCTCTACCACAAGCATCACTTCCAGAACAATGTAACCATTATGGCTTTCTTCAGCAACAATGTAACCATTATGGCTTTTTTCAGCAACTAGAGTGTCAACCAAGGTGTTGAACATGGTGGCTGAAGCGTTCCAGAAGAAGTAAGTCTATGTGTTTCCCTACACAGATGAATGTCTCCTGATGTCCTCAGAAAGAATTTCATCATAGTGTCCCTGCTGTGTACTTTCCCTATTTTCCTATAAATTACCTTACAATCACAGAGCTGAACAGTGCTAGTAATTCCTGTCCTTAGACTGGGTTATCTTAGATTACATGATTATTTTACCTTTTTGATGTCAACATTACAATCTATTTCATTTACCCATTCATGCATAAGAGACTTCTTTTCTGCATGATACAGATAACCCAAATTTCACTAGATGCCTAGGTGGCAGGTGGTCAGTAGGAAATGCAGAGTAGTGACAGTCTAGAGGCCAGTGTTCCATTTTTGAGAAGGATTGGGTTTTTGTGAAGCCTGGCAGAAACCATAGTACAAGCAAGGAAGCATATTTCCAAACAAGCAGGCAGGTGGAAAATGTTCAGATTATTTTTGTTCATGATCATTACATATTAAGGGGCTGGGGGACAAAGGAAATCAGGGCAGTGAGTATGTGCATGTGTGTACTTTCCGTGAAAGGTTGGGCACTGGGATGGCAACTCGAGTGGAGAGGTAATCTACTGTGACGACCCCTAACCGGGAAAAGCCGGAAGAAGAATAAATAAAAAATAGCCTTCTGCTTGTAATAACTGTGTTTGTCACCCCTCACTCTCCCTTCTGTGCTAACTGATTAAAATAAGAAGGGGTGATTCATGGATTTGAACCACAAAGTGAGGCCAGTAAGTGGTGAGACAGTTAACATGTAGCAACAAACAGAAGGAAAAATGACAAAATGTTTTCTCTTGTAGGGATGCTACACTGTGATCTTGAATTCTCTGGAGCCGTATGTGTACTTGGCTGGAGCATTGACTATTGGGGTCCTGGCAATTGAGGTATGTACTTCTTTCCTCGTCTATCTCAAGGGTGAGACATTAATTCAGAAATGCTCATTTAGTGCTTAAAAAGCTTGATAGCTTATTCCAGGAGATGTTTTGTATGCGTATGTGTATGTTTGGGTGGGGAGTTGGCAAGAAGAACCATGCAACACATTTCTAAAATGTGACAAAAAGTAATAACATTATCAATCATTTTTAATTATGTAGCACATGATGAAGTTAGATTCATAGGCTGAGCAATGTTTTGATTTTGGATATCAAAACGTTTTGACTTTTGATGGAATACGCACCAAGCTTTGTTGGAGACACAATTTGTTACTAAGCTGTACAGTAACTTAGTAAGACCATAGCAGAATTGTTTTATCTTTCACT
The DNA here is from genome assembly GCF_019279795.1 of Protopterus annectens. Taxonomy (NCBI): domain Eukaryota; kingdom Metazoa; phylum Chordata; order Ceratodontiformes; family Protopteridae; genus Protopterus; species Protopterus annectens. The sequence goes on from NC_056729.1 coordinate 1,502,574,611, forward strand.
GGGTGCTTATGGGGTATTTGACTTTGTTGCAGGCTATATAACTATTTTGTAATTAAGCTTAAAACAATGAGATTGAAGTATAGTTCTGGTTTTTAAACTTTCTTTCCAGTTGTTTTTTTTCCTACACTATTACCCATAAAGTCCAGGGCACCATAGACCAAATACTGGTTGGGAAGAGTAAATGTCCAGTGCGGTACAACATGCTTGCTAGTGACCAAGTCTAGATTTGATCTTTTTGTGGGTGTGTTTGTATGTGTACACCATTGTACTTCAACCAGTCTGTCAGAGTAAGTACTTTAATTTTGACCATATCTGCTGGGAGATGGAAAGCCTAAGACATAGAAAAAATGTTTTTAAATGTAACAGAACACAATGAAAGAAAGTTTATTGGATGGCTTGTCATTTTTGTTTATTGAAGCTTTGAAGCTATCACCCACTGCATCTACATGTTACATGGAAGCTTCAGTCACAGCATAGTTTAAAGCCAAAATAAGTCAATAAATCATTTATAGATTTAGGGTTTTCGAGGAAGTGACAACTCACATAGAAAAAATGTTTTTAAATGTAACAGAACACAATGAAAGAAAGTTTATTGGATGGCATGTCATTTTTGTTTATTGAAGCTATCACCATTGCATCTACATGTCACATGGAAATTTCAGTCACAGCATAGTTTAAAGCTAAAATAAGTCAATAAATCATTTATAGATTTAGAGATTTTCGAGAAAGTGTCAACAACTCAGTTTTTGAAGAGGATGAATGGGTGACACTTGTGCATCCATTCCTTATATTCTAGCCTTGATTAAAACAGGTAGTTTAAAAACAGAGCCATTATATATGTTAGACATTGCAAAGTGTACGTATCCTGGAGTGATATGGTATTTGTGCATGTGGTGATGGTGAAGGAAAAGGATTCTGTCTCTCTACAGTACAAGTACATTACGATAAGTAAATCAGTTGTCTGAAGCAATTGGTGCACATACCTAATGGTGAAACAGTAAATGACATGTGGAACATGCTAAAGCCATCATTTTTTTATCACTTTGGGCAGTTGTAAATATTTCTACATACCAACGAGTTCTGAGGTTTTGCTGTGCATTTGTTAATATAACTGGAACTTAGCTTGCATGAGCAGTGACAATCATGTTATACGAGATGGGTAAAAAAGTCACTCTTCTAGAATGTTAATGGCTCTTTCTTCATAGTATTTCATAATATAGGCACTGTGATGCTATCATGATTCTGCCCTAAGTAGAAGCATCCTATGTGTCTGTAACAAGACATCACATCTCCATCAGCTATCATGTAAAATAGCATAACTCAAACATTTGAAGTAAATCATCTAACAAACTGCAGCAAAAGACCCCACAAAACACCACAAGTCAAACATTTCTTACTTGGGAAGCTGCATCCTTGCTCCCCCCAATGTGGGAGCTCTACTCCCATATCTCAGATCCCTATATACATGACCTACAAGGTTACTCCAACTCAAAGAGGGACTATGTTTCAAAAGGCAATAAACTAGTGGGACTAACTCAGTCAACAAAGGACAAAAATAAATAAACTCTGCATGTCTTTCTTTTCTGTATTGGAAGCTGTCCAGGCAAACTGCAACACATGCTATAAAGCAAACTCTATTGTACTAAGATGCCAACATGTAATAGAGCATTTTAGATAAATTATATTTTGAGTTCTGATGACAGACTGTGAGTACCCTTAATGCTCCATAAAGAATAAAAATCTATGTGCAAATCCAAACAATATTCACCAAATGGGGTTGTTGTCATTCCTTATTTCAAGCTTTGTAAAGGTTCAGCAAGTCAAAGTCATTTTGATATCAACCAACATTATGGACATTCATTCATTAAGATATAATGATATATATATATATATATGATGTAATAATAACAAATGAACCACTAATTAAGTCACCAAACATGTTTAGCTCTTTTATCTTTCTAATATTGAAGAGTAGTTCAGAAACAAAATCACACAGAAATGTACTGATTAAACAGGTGACACAAATCATCTGCCTACAAACACATCCAATCAAACTGTGCAAATGCACAATAAAATGACAGATGTTAAAACAAAAGTTGTAAGCATTTCTATTTTAAATATACACTTATTTGTTAAATGTGAACTTGCGAAAAGGAACTTACATGTGAATTATTGATATTTTAACTAAAAATACTTATATGCTTGCCTTAACATAAGTCTTTTTTGTTTATTGTTTATGCATGTTTCAGTCGCATTGAGTGAATATTCATTAAAATTCCTTTCCATGTATATAGAGATGTATTCACTGTACCCATACAATCACAAACACATACTCTCAAACACACACACACACACACGCGTATACACATTATAAAGAGAAGGAAAGAAGATGGTTATGAAGAAAAGAGGGATATGAGCAAAGAATATACAAGTACCGTAGATTAAGATAGATATTGAAAGAGTTATATTTTGAGTCCTATATTGATTTATAAGTTTGCCCTTAAACTTGAGAAAGTATGTTTTGTTATTAGAAAACTACCGAAGGCAAAATATTATGAATAGTTTTCACATAGGCAGATTGCGAAATGCCTACTCTGAGTTATTGTTTAACAAGTTGTCTTTTTTCTTTCAGCTCTGTGCTATGATTTTTGCCATGTGCTTATTTCGTGGAATCCAGTAACAAAAGACCATTTTCAGCACTACAGTGTTTTACTGTAACTATATTTAAAGGCAACAAATGTGAGATATTATCCAGAACTGCTGGTTTTCCACATGAATTGCCCCAAGGATTTGTACTTCAGGGGCTGGAACTTTGAGGTGCTCAGAATCCAGAGGTCCTGCTTTTCCAATTTGGAATTCATAGCTGGAGGAAAAATATACAATGAAAATGCTGATTGCACTACAGTTTGGAGTATCCCAGTTGCAGGACAATGTGAAAGAAAAAGGATGCTGTGAATGGTTTAACAATCTTCGTTTTTCAGCAAATGCCAACAGCTGACTGTTTTGTGTATCATCCCTTCAACACCAAAGTTGTTCCTTCAGTCATTCCTTGCTTTTCAAGATTTGCGTCTATCTTTCTATTCCATTACATATTTTAAGTGTACCACCGTCATCACAGGAAAGAGTTTCCTTTCAATGTTACATGCAATGCTGCTATATATATAAATTATGCCACATGCATCAGTTTTAATCCAGACTGAAATGCAACATTTTTTACAAACTCAAAAAAGCTGCAGTGCACAAGGCTTTACTAGAAAGAAAAATGTAGATTGGAATGCCTAAATGACAAACAATGGCACAGGAAAAAATAGTTATGGGGTTATAGTAATTTCTGTCCAATGAGCAAGGGCACATTTTGAATAGCACCAAGTCCCAGCACTGTGTAACCATAGAGAGTTATATACTTGTCTACTGCAGTTGTGTGGCAGCTGCAGTTGAGGTCAGATACAAGACACAGCTGAAAGTAAGCATCACATGTCATTATTTAATTTACTTTAGTTTGACTGAAGTGTTGTACAGGAGTATATACATGTATGTGTGTGTGTGTGTATTTGTTGACTGTTGAAAAGTCCATATATTTTGATTTCATCCCACTCAATTGAAAAGCACATCTGGTTACAGTACCAAATTATCGAAAGCTTTCATCAAAAGGTGTTCTATTTACAGGTGCTTGTATTTTTCTATAAATGTGGTATTTTATTTAACTATTTCAGCTTAAATGGACATTTTAATTATTGTTGTTACACAAATCATTCTGGGGAGGGAAAATAGCCTTCCAATTTTTAAATTATGTCATTTAAGAACAAAATATACTTCACATGGTCATAAATGGAGTAGCTTGAAACTTTCTGTCATGGCAGGTGTTTGTAGCTAGAGAAAAAAAAAATATATAAATTGCAGTAACCACTGAAGCATCATGCAGTACTCCCTGTAGAATTCGGGTCATTTGTATATTAATTTGTTCACATGCATTACCTGTAACTGTGCAAAAATAGCCGTGAGGACACTGATGTCTTTAAAAGGATGTAGAAAGTGGCAATAGGTCATCTTATCAATGCAGATCTAAAGGCCACTGGCTGAAGCACGGACGTCAGACTAGTTCTTTAAATGAAATCTGTACTGTTTTGTAACCATTTTATTTAAGGTTTGTCTGACAGTAGCATTAGGTATAGTATAGTATTGTTTGCAGCTCCGCGTGTGGGTTGAGGGCTGGATGGTGCTTTGCCTTTACATAAATAGTTTACTTTTTATTTCACCAGACTGCTACTTAGCTAGCAAGACCCAACTCAACCAAACAGTCCCTGACTAAATGTTAATCAGTATTCATGTGATGAATATAGAAATGAAGGGTAATTTTTCAGGGGTGAAAAAAAAAAAAAAAAAAAAATCTGGTGTACCCATCTCCTGAGTGATCAAATCTGTTGTACGTTAGTCTCTGGGTCTCTCGTTGTGTAAATGACACTCTGTCAGAATGCATGTTTATTGCCTATGTGCTGCTATTGTAATACTACTGTGAGAATCACAAGGACATGTAACAGCAGTTACGGTGTTATAACTCTACTGCAACAAGGGGGTTATTGAGTGCTGTTCCATGCACAATAAAACTACATCATTTATTTTGTTAAGAATGTTGCCACAAGATGTGTGATAAACCACTGCAATTTACTGTTAGAGGTGGGGTTTGTTTACCTGCTGTGTCTAGCTGCCTCTGACTAGTAATTGCACCTCTGTGCTATACTTTATTCACCTCTTAAACTAGCATAGTAAATGCATTTTAGTAATAAACTGATAAATACGTATACAGCTGAGACTCACAGGGTCCTAGGTTTGTGCACCTGCTGTTAAGAGTTACTGCTTTATATCTACCTTTTAATTTCTCCAAATTTTTGGGTTTCTAATACCATGATGGGAATGAACCTCATCCCTAAGTCAAAGTATGATTAAAGTTCATGAAATTAGTACTGTTTCAGTCTTTGATGTCAGTCAGAAGTGCTCTTCGCAGCACCTGCAATGTGCCCAGTAATGACTCCTTCTGCAGTTTGTATGGAGTTACATATATCGGTAACATATGTAAATACGATTGTAGATTCTTTGTTATAAGACCCGTTGCTCCTGCTACTATTGGAACTGTCTGGGTGTCTTTCTTCCACATTGATCTCATTTCTGCCTGCAAATCTTGATATTTTATGACTTTGTGCTTTTCTGTACCCAAGACACTGTAGTCACTAGGTGTCGCGATTTCAATGGTCAATGCTACTTTTGTCTTCTTTTCAGGGACCACTTTATCTGGTTTTCTCACTTCTGACTTTTGAACTGTTGGTAATGGGTGATCCCATATGATGTAGCTCATCATTTTATGTGATGCTTTGTGGCTCATGTTTCCAGTGTTTTTCAGCTACTTCAGCATTGTAATGTTTGCATAATCCTCAGTGCAACAGTCTTTCAGTATACATCCCTTCTGCTGTTAGTATGTCACAACCAGTAACAAGGTGCGCAACTGTTTCCAATTCTGTTTTACAGAACCTGCATTTGTAGGTTCATACCCTGTATGAATTGTACAATTATATTAAAAATCACTGTTACAATCTGTGTTTACAGTACACAAAAATAAGTTGGTCTGCAGATTGGTACAAGGTTGATTATAGAGGCATAGAAGAGTAAAGGGTTTATATACTTCACTAACCTCCTTCCAAGGCAAGCTAATGCTCTCTAAACACTGACACATGGGATTTTGTGAGCTGAGGATGACTTTCAGGGTTTGAACTCAAACCCTGGGTTTGTCTCCATTAATCTCCTTGACTACTTACTGTTTAGGTTGACAATGTCTCAGAGGCTCTACTATATGTTTCCAGGGCTTTGGCCTTCTCTGCTGCCCAGATGGACTTTGTCAACTTATTTAGTAAGTAGTGGGTGATGGTTACATGGATGAAGGAACATTATGCAGTGGCTAAATCTGATGTTGGTTCTAAACCATTCATTGGTTACATGAAGGAACACTGTGCAGTGGCTGAATCTGATGTTGGTTCTAATCCAGTCACTGGTCTCTGCATCATCAGTGCCAACTGCTTGTACACTGCTTTCTACCCCTCTGTCTCCTGTGGAAAGGGGTAAATGTGTTATCTTACAGGTGTCACCCAAATTAAGAATCGTCCCTCTATCTCTTAATTTGCAGCTGTTACTGAGTCTGAGGGCTTCTAATTCTTGTGCTAAAGACTGAAGGAAAAACTGGTGTCCTCTTCCTTTAGAAGCATGCAGGTTCATGAATTCCACCTTAGAATGTTTCTTGTTTCTTACTTTACAAGTATCTCAGTATGAATCTTGAAAAGAATAAATAGGAGACCTGGGTTATCTGGTCATTTAAACTGCTACTTAAAAATGCCCAGAATCAGGTCATTCAACACCTAAGAAGGCTGACTGTTTATTTAAGGCGCCTACTTAAAGGGGCTCCTTTTCTTTCCAGGTGCCCTAGGGCAAATGTCCATGTTATCCGTTTTGCTTGGCATGTTCTAAAATCCTAAATGCATGCCTGCTCTTTCACCAGACTGGGGTTCAGTGGTTATGGATGGGTATAGCAAAAAGTTCAAATTTTTCTAACATTGGCAGACTTTTAACTACATTATTAAAACTCTCATTACAGAATTCTGTTGTAGATTAATTAATAGAAACATTGCCCATTCTTTTAATTCTGAAAAATAAGACACTGCTGAGAAAGTCATTCATGCTGTATCATTCGTAGAGATGCATGTTACCTCCAGTACATCTGATGGTGACTGCAGTGACTGGCACCTTGCACTGAAGAGTAACATGGCCTAGCCTCTCCTGATTTAATGAGACATTGCACCATAATATTGTAGATGAATGTTTTTCATGTGATATGTTACTTGGTGACCTCTTTCAGGAGATCAGAGAGGTTCTTCAAAAAATGGCTAAAACTGTTTTCTGTGTGGCAGGTGGATATAGTCTATGTATTTTGATTATCAGTGATTTTTACTGTTGTCGAACTGCCCAGTCTCAGCTCCTTATTACCACTAAACCACCTATGCATTGTAAGCAAAACTAATTACAACTTTTATTCTTGTTACAGGAGGGCTACACCATGTACATTCATTCCCCACTCTGAGGGCCACTTCATTGATTTCCAAATATACTACTGCCAAGGTTGCAATATCTCAGTTGAAAGACAGTAACTGAATTCCCTTTACTTCAGCTGGTGCAACCACTGAGTCTGCATATTTTGGATTATACTCAACCTTTCAAAATGAAATGACCACAAGCTGCATCTGCTGAAGTAAAAAACATTGACAGATGGATTTAGTAAAAAATGTAGCAACATTTCTTTCTTTCTACTGCATCCCCCGGACCTCTGGTAACTTAAATGTATGAACTCTGACATCGCACACTCTTGGGGAAAAATGTCTTACTCGATCAGTATTCTGCAATCTCAAGGCGGTGATCACGCTAGTAATCTCTTGGATTTGAATAAATAGACACTGGAGGAAAACAGCACCCAAACGAACACACACAAGTGTAATGAACCAACAAATGCAGCAAAAGGGCACTATGAAGCACCAGACATCAAGAGGTAAAGAGCCACTAACTTTATTAATGCTTAACTGTAGCACTGCATTTTCATTCTCTGCAAAAGGACTTCATCAGATCATCATCATCTCCTTTCAGCTTATGCCGGTTAGGGGTTGCCACAGCAGAACAGTCTGCAAAACGATTGGCAATGGAGATTTATAGTGTTGAGGTGCCAGCCCGGGGCCCAACCTTCCACAGAAGGCACTCACACCTAGGGCCAATTTAGAGTGCCCAATCCACTTACAGCATGTCTTTGAGATGTGGAAAGAAACCGGAGCACCCGGAGGAAACCCATGCGACCACAGGGAGGACATGCAGACTCCACACAGAAGGCAACCCAGCTGAGAATTGAACCGGAGAACCTCTTGCTGTGAGGCGGCAAAAAAAATATAAACTAAACCCATTCCTTAAATACCCAAAAACCTTCACAATTAATTAAATAATCACTCAATTAAACAATTAAATTCCTCTAAAACCCTAACCTTCCATTGTAATATGCTACAGCTATTACAAAAATAAATATTCAATCCATCTTATCCTGTCTAAAAAATCAAAAATAGATAATTTACTAATTTAAATACATTTGTTTGTGTCTTTCGGCTTTTCCCGGTTAGGGGTCGCCACAGCGGAACTCCAGTCTGCTATAATTTAAATACATTATAAAAAATAATACTTTTTTCAGTAAATACATCAATGTAAAACTGTTAAATAAGAAATCTTATCACTGGATTAATTAAAAAGTCACATATGTCAATGGTAACAACGTTTCCTTCCTAACTGAACATCTTTTCTTAAAGACATATTCCCCTTTGCTCTTATCTTTCACATATTATATACAAAAATGTAACTTTTAAAAAAGCCGGTTAACATATTTTCCATTTTTGTATATACTACATGCAAAAATGTGTATATTCATTCTACATTTTTAAAAATAAATAAGAGGGTGTGGTTAACAAGCACAGTCTCACATCAACTACTGCAATACCCATAGATTACAATGTGTATTTCTTAGTTAATTTTATGGACACTTATGAAGACATGTCATAGGAGTATTTCCGCAGGTATTGCATGTAAACTCATTTTTGCATATACAAAAGTCTTTTATATGTAAGAACCACATACTAGCATAGTGATCAAAAGTTACTGGTTGCATATAGACTAGTATAGCATTTCAAACGAGTATAAAAATATATGTATACGAAAATCAATTTAAAAGGTTTGCACAGGCATTGTTGTATAAATTAAGTATATATATCTAAGCCATAATTAGCAGAATACTCCCAATTCCTCAAATAAAGATTCATGTCTCCTTGGTGTACTGTTACAGAGGTTATAGAGAACTTTAACTGTTTAACTGAGTGATTATTTAATTAATTGTGAGGGGTTTAGTGTATTTAAGGCATGAGTTTGGTTTGCATTTTTTATCGGAAGTCCTTTCCAGAGGACGAAAATGCAGTGACACAGTTTGGCATTAATAAAGTTAGTGGATCTTTATCTTTGATGTCTGGTGCTTCATAGTGCCCTTTTACTGCATTTGTTGGATTTGAATAACATGCACTTGACAAGATTACACTTTGATGACATCATAATCAGCCTTCAAACTAGAGCAGCACACTTTGAGTACATCACAATTATATTTCATAATCAGCCTTCACATCAGAGATGTGAGGGGTACAGCCCCACTACAAAAATACTTTAATAAGGAAGCTTTTTCCTTAAATAAAATGCACTAGTGTAAAGAGTGGTGGGACAATACGGTTGGACAATTTGTCACAGTAATCATGATGATGGTACATTGAAAATGCAGGAAGTTTGCATTAATTTATGCATTAGTAAATTAATGTATATATTATTTGTAGTAAGCCACAAGAAGGAATGGCACACCTCAGTCTTCAAATTTGTAGTAAGTTATAAGAATGAACGTCGCATATCAGTTAGTGTCTTGTTTTTTAAAACTGTTACATAAAAAATTAAGGTTTATTTTTGAAGAAAGCAAGCCTTCCTCTTCACCCGTAATCTCCTCATTGCTAAGGTACTTTAGCTTCAAGGCTGTGGCACCTCAGGCAGCAAGGAATACTTCATTCTTCAACAAAATGTAATATCCATTTCCCCTTCAGAAGCTTGAAGTTTCAAAACTTCAAATGGCCAAGACCATAAGGTCAAAGTTTTGAAACTTTGAACATTTTGAATGGAGATCGCTGTACAGTACGGAATGTAACATTTACCTTATTCCTCACTAGTGTGATCTCATATTTGGTATATTTATTTAGCAGGGAGTGTGGGGGGTGCAGCCCCCTGCAAAAACATTAAAAAAAATTATATTTTTTTTATTTCATTTTCAAAGTTTCAAAACTTCAATTTTCTTGTGTTGGCCGTTTGAAGTTCAGAAGTTCAAAGTTTTGAAACTGAGCTTTAGAAGTAGATCCATATGTCATTAACAGGGGGTACGAAGTCTATGGAGGGAACTACTCTTTCTTCAAAATCTGCAATAATGAAGGCCAAGTGTGCAAAGACCAGCATACTGCACAACACAGCATAGCTTTTTTTTTGTTGGGCTGCAGTACTAGTGTTATGTTTTAATAATAATCCTGAAATAATATGGGGTTATAATGGAAATCTGCAGGATTTGTATGTCCCTGAGACATTTATGTACTTATTATTCTGCAAGGAAGGAGAAATGTAGTAACTGCATACTGCAGTGTGTTTAGGGTGAGATGCAGTCAATGACTTTCTTGGTGTACCACTGTATAGAATGAATACTATAATTAATATCTGTCGGTGCCAGGGTTGCTTGCATTACAGCTAACATCACTACTGGGATGGGGGCTGCTCAAAATGGTAGCACTTTGGTCATGTGTAATGTAGTGTTCCATGTCAGATTGAGGCTCATTTTGCTAGCTGAAGGACCTTACTTGTGACCTGCAGACATTTGCTGTAAATCGTGTCAGAATTACCCTTCATCCATCTCCCTGTCCTTAGGATTTAATTTTGATGCACTATTCTTGCATTTTGGTGCAGCTCATCAAATCTATATCCTCATAACTCTTACAGATTAGTCATGATTTCCACAACAGTATGCATACCAGGCTGACTTGGTATATCCTTTCTTATTGTGGCAGCCCTGCTCTGCCTGTCTAAATGACACATGCAGGCACTATGACTAATAAGCGTTTGGGCAATTCCTCCCACTCCCAGTATTGTTATTGTGTTTTATTCATAGAGTTTGCATATTTTTGTTTTTGTGTATTTACGTGCGAGACAGACAAGGTATTACATAATTTACAACAGGTGCTTTAATTCTGGTAGCCAACAAAACTAGTTCTTTCATTTTGGTGCACTTTCTGTAGCTGTTAATATGGTGCTTTCATTTTGATGCACTGTCTGTAGCTGATAAAACAGGTGGCTTAAATTTGTTACACTATCTGTAGATGTTAAATTGGGTGGTTTGATTTTGGTGCATTCATAGGTTCATAGGTGTGTACTACGCTAATGGCCCTGGAGCCTTTACAAGCCTAGCCCATAGGATTACCCTGGCATCATGCCACCTGACCTTAGTTCCCATTGCCTCTGCCAAGTAGAGCCACTGAAGTGATCCCCAGGGTGAATTTCCTATTTCCCTTCCACTCATCAAAATTTTCTTGAAGAGGGCCAGTGAGGTGCTCTGTTTGACATGTATGGGAAGTCTATTCCATAGCATGGGCAGTCTCTGGGTTATGAACCTGTCCCTCCAGCATGTTCTATTGATTGTGGTAATGAGGTTGAGGTCTCTGGAGTGTGTGGTGTGCAGGGATTGGGATTTCTTTAGATGTAGCATTTCTAACAGAGCTGGGTCAGACATGGCTTTGTAAGTCAAGCAGAGATCGCCTCTAAGTAGGCGATATGAGACAGAGAATAGTTGGAGTTTTTTGAGTCTGTCCATATAGGATAAGTGTTTAAGACCTAAGATCCTCTTTGTGAGGTACTTTTGCGGCCTCTCTAGTTGTTGCAGGTGTCTAGTGAGGTGCATGCCAAATGGGGCATTGTACTCGATGATTGGCCTAATGAAGGAAGAGTAGAGGGAGACAATGACCTCTTTCTTCCTGGATACAAAACCCTTAGTAATGAGATGTGCCACATAGAAGGACTTTCTGACCACAGTGGTAATGTGGTGGTTGAAAGTTATCTGTAACGGATGACAAAAAGGTGGTTAAGTTTTGGTGTGTTATCTGTAACTATTAAAACAGTTGGTTTAATTTTGGTGCATTGTCTGTAACCAGTAAAACAGTGGTTTAATTTTGGTGCACTACCTTTAGCCGATAAATCAGATGGTTTAATTTTGGTACACTATGTGTAGTTTTTGCACACACCTAAAACTATCAAGAAGCATAGCCACAGGGAAGTTGTGCAGATACAGTGAAGTTATATAAGTTTTCTTCATATTTTCACATTGTTTATAAGGAAAAGGCAATTAGCTTGTTGTGAACATGAGCAGCATACATCCTGCCATGAACTCTCTGTTCCCAGTAAGCAGTACTTTTTTTTTTAATTCAATCCTGTTATCACTGTCCAAAAATGTTTCACAAGCCATGCAATAAGTAAATAAGTAAAATAGGGTAGTTTGGGCATGATAACTCTGTTCATTTTCCTAGTACATTCTTGTAATTACTGTCCAAATCTGCTTGGCTAGTTGAAGAAGAAACATTAAATAAAATAACAGGGTAGTTGTGCTAGACAAGAGCTATTCCTGTTCATAGCGTTACTTATTTCATACTTATACATTCACTGGGAAACTTTATTGGATTCACTCAGGTAGGCTTTCTAGCAACAATATTTCAGATAGGGTGAAACTGAAAAGGTTTATAATAGGGCCCATACATATTTGCCTTTTTAGCGGGATAAATGTCTTTGGACTGTGGCTTCTAAAAGCAGAAACTTAAAGCTGAAATATTGTCAATCTGTTCATACACTGATACATGGGAGCAGCTGGATGAAAGAGCAAATGAAATGTAATTTAAAAAATAAAAAATAGTGACAGGTGTTTCTTTATTATTTTTATCCAAGGATTAATTAGAAGAGACTAGAACATGGCATTAAACATCCGCGCGTAGACCCCTGTTAATGACTACTGTAGAGTTTTTTTTTTTTTTCCATGGGATGGTCACAGCTTGAAAATTTTCAGCTGCTCAACAAAGGATTATAAATTAAACTTAAAACAAAAAAATGTACATGATGACTGTTTAGTCGCACTCGTATAAACATAGATTTTTGCTCATCTGTCTTTCCTGGTGAAACTTTAAAGGAAAACAAAATGTGCATACATTTGTGAGTGTATGACACTTTGTTGCATAATCGTGCAAATGAAACGTAAAAGATTGAGAAAAGCTGCTCTATCTTCAAATACAGTAAATTCTCACTTAACCAGCACCCATGGGGATTGGCAGATGCTGGATAACTGTAGCTTCTGGTTGCTTGAGAGTTAATATTAAAATAGGCCTGACTAATACTGTACCGTATACTGTTTGTTTGGTTTGACTTGTTCTTAGGTTGGGGAGAGAAGGAATTTACCCCCATCTTCCTTTTTAAAACTCTAAAAATGTAAGGTAGGTTTCTGCAGGGGGAAGCAAGTGCAACATATGAAAATTGTACTGTATTTCTTTGATTTTTTTTTTTTTTGCTGGTTGCTTGTGTTACGGTTAATTGAGAGTTTGCTGTAATTGAAAAAAATCAGTAAAAAATGAATAGTATTTTTTGCAAGGGCAAGCCCTCTGCACTTCCACTGCACCCCCTGCTAGTTGTATATACCCACCCTGAGATAGGACTACAGCTGGGAAAGGGCAAGATTCCCTCTCCCCAGAGTTCATGATCCCACACAGAAAATGTTTTTGATCAGCTATAACAGCTTTTATTGTTTGCAATGAACACACAATTTGATCACCCAATGCTGTGTGTATGTGTATATATATATATATATATATATATATATATATATATATATATATATATATATATAGATATATATATACATATATACATATATATATATATATATATATATATATATATATATATATATATATATATATATATATATATATATATATATATATATATATATATATATATACACACACACAACCATATATATATATATATATACATATATATATATATGTGTGTGTGTGTGTGTGTGTGTGTATATATATATATATATATATATATATATATATATATATATATATATATATATATATATATATATATATATATATATATATATATACACTCACACACACACGTTATTGATTGTTAGAATTTACCAAAATATGCAGGTGATTCTACAGAAATAAAGTCAAAATTCATGCTAAAACTTCTGTATTTCTTAAATATTACCAGGTATGGAACATGAAATTGGAGTTATGTAGCCTCAAATTAGCCAGTAACAACTGCTAAAAAGATCATGTGCTCTGAGCTATATCTTTTTGTAGAAACTGCTTCTTGCTGTATCACCAGCTATTGCCGCTTGACCATTTGATGGGGGTGGGGGTATAGGATTAATATTTGTGCCTTACGTTGGTGTCACTTGCTTCCTAAATATGTCTAGACCCAATTTTACTTTTACTAGGTATTTCTGGGGCTCAAGATGCTCCCCCTATGACAGGAAGGGGTAGCTTTTATTCAACTAGCCCATCCTCTTCTTACAGATATCTTTGAGTTACTTTTTTACTGTGTACCATAACTTATATTTGCGAAGCTGAAGTTAAGCAAGCCTCTTCCCATCTGGTGCAGAATAGCTTCATGTTCGTGAGTATAATAGTCAGCAAAGAGTGAACAGTGCTGTTATTTGTCCTTTAGTATATGAAATACTGTTTTTTCCCCCTGTTTCGACATTGCTAGCATTAACCTTCATGTGTTGTTATACAACATAAACATAATCATTCATGATACCCAACACTATAGTGTTTCAAATTCTCCAGCAGCTGCAATGCTGTCACCAGCCTCATTTGGTATGTAGACACTGTGCCCCAGATTGTTGTATTCTTCTGTTCTTGTGTTCTTTAGTGATCATATGACTCGCATATCAACTTGTACTTGTTAGCATTGTGAGCTCTCCTTCATGTCTAACATGCCAATACTGCTGTCCCACAAGGAAGTCCTGGATTTGTTGTGGGTTGAAAACATGGATCATAAGGCAAGTGATTAAAATGAAAGTGTTTTGAAGTAGAAGTGATGCTGTCTTGTTCTATAAACAGAAGAACTGTCACTGTTCTTCACCTAGATCACTTTTGCAATCGTAACCCAAGAGTCCTATATTTGGCTAAACATTCAGAGCTGAGTATCTTTTCCTCTTGATAAGCTGATGTCACTTTACTACAGAAAATACTTGGCATATAGGTGGTGTCTATTTATGCCATATTTAGTTACTTCTTGCCATATTGGGGAAATTTTCATGAAAATGTGCCATCAGTTCAGGCCTATGACCCAAGTACAGGCAGGTATATACTTAACTGGGGAACTTTTATTGTTTATATCACAAATCTGTATTTTAAGGGTTTTTTTTGGGGGGGGGGTATTTTGTGGAGTTCATGATTTCTGGGTAGAGAATGCAATACACAGAGGTGTATTGCAGTTATGCCCCAGAAAAAGGGAACAGGCATGTTTTGATGCATCAAATCTGGATCAGTGCATTATCAGTTGTGAAATTTACTAGAGCTTCTATCCTAAGACTATTAAGAGTAAGCAGAAGGTCCTACAGACATCTCTGACCAAACAGAAGCATGCAGCCTTTTTAGTTAGACATTCTACATCTACAGAATCACTGAGGCAGGCAGCGTGGACATATCTCTCTGTCTCTCTGTCTCTCTGTCTGTGTCTCTCTCTCTCTCTCTCTCTCTCTCTCTCTCTCTCTCAAAGGAAACAAGAGAAGCAAGTTCCAAAGAAGTCCTCATAGAAGATTCTTGAACTTACAAATTCATGTGGGGCTCTCAGATTTTTGCTCCACAGAGGGAAATGTTCAGGCTAAAGTCCTGACACCTGGTACTACTGTGGCTTCTAGTACTGTACCTTCATAGGCCACCATGCCTTCAGTCCCAAGCAAGGCCCACCAGACCCTGGATGAGTCACTTTGATTTGTTGTACACATCAACTGGGTGTCCATCTTCCTTATTCAACAAAGGGAGGGTGATGTCCCCATAGTTATTGTTGGGGAAAGTTTCTGCACTTGCAAGAAGTCTGGTGTCATGGATGTCTGCCTTCATATACATAATCAATGACTGCTGCCTTTCTCTCCAAGACCAAGATGCCTGAGGTCCCAAACTCTGGCAAACCCAAAATTGCTACCTCTTAGCAGGTTATTTACCTGTAGCCCAGGACAACTTTTTTCCTGGATTGGCCTTAACTGGCTCAAGATTTTTGCAGTCCCTTTTTTATCTTACAACATGAAAATCCCTCTGTGTCTGGAGTCCAGTCACCTAAAAGGAAAATGATGGTCCTTTTTGTTAAAGACTGCAAGAAAGACCCCTATGTGCTGGCGTCTTCATTGTGTAATACTGAACCTATTACAGACTAAAACTTCTAGGATAGTGATTGTGAGACAGAAATAGACTATAAGTCATAAATGCCCTCCTTGGTAACCGTTTCAATTGCTGGTATCAAATGCAGAGACTGAATGGCCTCACATATACTAAGTCTGAGATGCAGTTTCTTGGAATATTCTTTTTTTGTTGAGGTATGGCAATCTCAGAGTTGGTATATATAAGTTCCATTGTGTGTGGGGGTCTTGACCCCCTCAAAAAGAAGTTTAAGGGTAGAGAGTGATGTCACTCTTCCCCTGTATTTTCAGTCTTTTTTTTTTTTTTTAGCTTGTTGGCACTTGGCATTTTGAGTGTTGAAATTTCAGTAGGGAGCCATCCTCCTCTCTAGATGATGACAAAGACATAAGGGTACCCTGGTCACTGAGTCATCTCCCATAGGTAGTATGGGAATACTGTCTCAGTTATGAGAGTATTTCCCATGTCAGAGACACAAGGCCTCTGCTTCCCATAAGACATATCTGGACCTTTAAATAATTGGAACTCCTAAGCCTGTAAATACATCTACTCTTAGATTTAACTGCTTTTATTGGATCCAGTACTCTCATAAGTTCCTATATAAAACCCCCATTGTGGACCAAGGTACTTTGGTGCAATACTCTTCCCAATTATAGGGAAAGCAGATTGCTAGGCAGATTTGGCAAAAAAGTATATACTTCTGCACCCTGACCTGTAGGGTGTTGACTTGCCAGACACACATTCTGAAATACCAGGAATTTATCTTCAAGCAACCCCAGGATAGTTGTGGGAAGTGCAGTATGAAAACATAAAGAACTCAGTTCTGAACCAAAAACAAAAGTTGTGCTGTTGGGCAGGTATGTTTTAAAATGTGGGTGTAATGCTGTGTAACATAAATAACTCAGTTCTGAACCAAAAACAAAATTTTTGCTGTTGGGCAGGTATGTTTTAAATTGTGGGTGTGACGCTTGCAGGGCTGTTGCCATGGGGGGGTCAGTCATCAGAGGAGCTTACAAGTAAGGGCATAGTCCCTGTCCAAGAAAATGAAGGCCCAGCTCCCAGAAAAACTCTGCACTCTCTTGCTATATTTTTTCTAAAAGCTGTAGGATAAGATGAAGGCCATGATCTACACGTGACTATTCTCCATGACTGCCCAGTCTTCTTTGCTGACTTATAATAAGCACTAAGACATAGCCTTTCACTAACTGACCACCTTTTTTGTGCCCAAATTAGCACTATTCATCCTTATTTCTTATCTTCCAGTGCAATATTTTGTACACACCATGTATTTCATTATGTCATTTTATTTGATCTATGTAAATACATCATTGTATTACTTGGCAGTACTTATCAACTCCTCTTGTCTATTCCTCCTTCATTTCCCATATTTTATACATATGACTCATTCCAGTATGTTATTGCAGCTATGTCACTATACTGTCTTGTACATTTATTGCATTTTTTTTGCATCCACCTCAGAAAAATTTTAACTAATCAGAAAATACTGTCAGTGTGTGGTATAATAACTTTGCTTTCCAGGCTTGAGTCACACCTGAAAGTAAATTCACACTCTCATTCCCAAACACAATGGAAATTACCCCTCCAGAGTACATTATTACCAACAACAGTACAAATTCAAACATCTAATAGTAAAAAGGCCATTCAAAATGAAAATAGCAGAATAGTGGGAGTTGTGGCAGCCCCCAGCAGCCGTAATAATACTAGCCTCCTTTCCCCCACCTAATAATAAAAAAACACCCTTAATGCCCTTGAAACAGCCCCCGCAAAACACACACACACACACAGATATACACACACAAACACACACACAGATACACACACACATACTCACACACACACAGATACACACATACACACATACACATAGACACACAGACACACACACACACACACACACACACAGACACACAGACACACACACACACACACACACACACACACACACACACACACACACACTCTAGCCCATTCATTTCTTCAGTATAGCAGAATGGTTGACCTTTTGATACCATCATTTGGCAGGCATAACCATAAGCTTGTGGGTCCTACAGATAGTATCCTGGGGATACAAGCTGCATTTTTTTGCAAAACCTCACAAAGGACTGACCATCAATCCCAATCTCTTAACAATTCCAAAAGACCAAGAATACCTTATAGGGGCCCACTTCACATAAATGTTAGCCCAGGGAACAATAGAACCTGAACTGACTGGGCAAGAACCTAAAGGGTTTGACTCAAAATTCTTCACTCTGTCAACACGAGAGGATCCCTAAAACTGTCCTGCACCTACTAAAGCTAAACAAGCTCCTAACAGTTCTGAAATTCAAAATGCTAACCCATTAACTACTGATTCCAGTCCAACACCCTTTGGTTCACTTACCTGATACCGGGCTTCACAGACACCTACCTGCATATCTCTATTTTTAAGGGACACTGATATTATCTGAAGTTTCTGACCATGGCTGAAGGGGACATCATTTCCAGTTTATATCTCTATTTTTAAGGGACACTGATATTATCTGAAGTTTTTGACCATGGCTGAAGTGGACATCATTTTCAGTTTAATCTTTGTTGCCCTTTGGCACAAATGTTGCACCAAGAGTTTTTACAAAATGGCTGACCCAGTGATAGCACACTGTCAGACCAATGACCACCACATTTACCTCTACTTGTATGATTGCTGATCTAGGCTCAGTCTCAGAAGGAGAGGCAGAGAACACTGGAATATACCCCATATTGTCTTAATATACTGGGCTTTTCTGTCAGTGACAAGTCCAGTCTGGTCCGCTAAGGAAGGTGATTTTTCTAATTTCCCTGCTGGATTCCTATACAGGCAAATTGTACCTTCTTGAGAGCAAATTATTGTCTGAGTGCTGTATATCAGAACACATCTGAAAATCCTGTTTTGAAAATCAGGCAGCCACCATTCTGATGGCACCATAGCCAGCCTATATATGAGAACATTTTAATGGTTTCTAAGGAAATTATGGAATTGAGGGTCTCAATTTAGTGTTTCTTAAGGAACTCCTGGAATTAAGGAGTCTCAATCACTGCAGCATACCATCCCAGTCCTGCCCTGTATCATGAAGGAACTGAAATAGTAAGCCCAGCAACTGCAGAAAAAGGAAGGAAGGAACAAAATTAGACTTTGATTACAGTTGCATCAGGTGCCTATACTCTGCATCTCAAACTAAAGGGGAGATGGAGTACCAGGTTAAAAAAGTGGCTTCCAATCATCAACTTATTATGGCTGCTGTCTGGGCCCTTAAAACATTTTAGTCATGGTGCCAAGGACTTGAAATATCACCACATACAATACCAGACTGATGTGGTACATAGACTGGGGGATGACATTCCTATCAGCTATGCAGGAAATAGAGTCCAAAGTGCTCCTGAAAGCCAGACATGTACCCCCACAGTGGTAAGTCCAGGGCACTCCAGCTTATCAGAGCCCTTATGGATCCACATGAGTGGATGCTGCACATAGAAACCTTTGTAGATGGGTGCACCAAAGCTAGATCTATTTGCTTCCCCAAGCAACTGAGAAAATTCTGCTCCAGAGCAGCACACAGTCATGATTAAGAATTAGAAGTTTTCTGCTTTAGTTTGGCTGGACTGTTTCTGTATACTTTCCCTCATACACCTTTCCTCTTCATGGTAATCGAAACAAATGAAGGAGTTGAGGTCAAAAATTATTCGATTACTCCTTTCCAACCCAAGTGGCACTGGTTCCCCCATCTCCTGCAGATGACAAGAGGGGTTTCCTGCTGTTAGAATATGTAAACATACTGATGACGTGCCGGGGGGGGGGGGGTCATTTATGCATCCCAGTATTAGCAGCAGCTTGCAGGATATGAAGAAAGTGCTAATTGTGAGGGAAGTTAGAAGATTTAAGTTTCATGAAATTCTATCTAGCAAAATGGAATAGATATTTCCTCTGGTGCCAAAGGATGAAACACTTAACCAAATCAAGTGGATATGCCTATGCTTCTCAAATGTCAATCTGACCTGTTTGCTTAGCATATTACTTCTGTTAAGCATAATTTTCAGCAGTCTTTGCATGTCTAGCTCTAGAATCCTTCTCAAGCAGCTAGACATCCAGTTAAACAATTCTTGAAGGGCATCCTGCATTTCTAGTCCCCCACTCCCAGGAACTCTGTCTCCTGCCTGGGATTTGAACTTTCTGCTGAAAAAGCTAAACATACCCCTCTTCTTTGTACCAAATGCTTCAACACTTAAAATTTCTAAGTTGGAAAACTGATCTACTCTTTGTAGTTACTTCAGTGACAAGAGTCTCAAAACTCTTGGTCTTCCTGTGCAAAGAGCCAGATCTGATATTCCACAAAGATAGCGTATTCCTGCTTTCATGCCTAAAATCACTACTGAACTGACCCTGAACCAATCCAGCTCTTTGTTTTACTTATTCTTAGAACACAGGAAAAAAGATTCTGAACTTTTTAGATGTGCACAGAGATGCTACTTAGGACAAAGGTCAACAGAAAAACAGATGAGTTGTCCCTCTCTTTTGCTGAGCACAAACAATGGCTTTAAGTGTCAAAACAGTTTCTAAATAGGTATCACATTGTATTAACTTTTGTTACAAAAATCAGGCTAGGATACTGCAGGGTAAGGTCAGACCCCATTCCACAAGGGGTGCAGCATTTACCACTGCTTTTTGTAAAGGAGTTAATGACCAGGACAATTTAAAGGCAGACATGTGGTCCTCTGTCCACAATTTTTCAAAATGTTATTGGCTGAATGTAATTTCCAGATCTAGGGCTGGGTTTGCCTCTGGTGTTGTAAAGAGATTTCTTGTCTCTCTCACCCAGCAGTTAGCCAACCATCCTGTGTGTTGGATCAGTCTTGGGACTCCTTCCTTAGGTTATGTCTGCAATAGTGATCCACATTAAAAACATAGTACAATTGTGTAGGCAACATACCATAACAGTAGATGTTTGAGTGTCGTTAATGTTGCAGTCCTATCCTATTTCCCTTTCTCTGCCCCTTCTACTGCTTGGGGTGATTAAGGGAAAAGGCGGTCACCCACTTCTTTCCTCTTCCCTTTTGTTATGTGTACTCCCTTGTCCATGCCTTCTCCATGTTGGGTCCCTTAGAAGAGCTGTGATTCTGCAAGTCTGAAGCTTTGACTATTTAAGTTCAGCATTTTCCTCGAGAGGGGCAAGAAGGAAGTAAAGATGGTATAGGTGGATGCCACCTACATAAACAGGTACATAAAAACATTCCAGGTAAAGTGATGTCAGCCTGGCCAAAAAGGGAAGGTTATTTACCTGCAAAAATCAAGCCAGACAACAGAATTAGCCTGCAGCACATAGATCACTTAGGTTAAGATTGCAACAGTGACCTTACGTGAACATCTACTATTATGGCAAGTTACCTACACAAATGTATTGTTTTTTTAGAAGCTAGCAGACTGTATTAGTTATTCGGTGCAAAAAGGAGGCTGGTGAGGATGGGTGGAGATTCTGGCAGTTATATTTATGTAACACATGCATTTTGAAAAGTTAATAAGAAGTGAGATGAGGTGCAGCTGTTAGTTCTGAAGTTGCAGGTTTGAAGGCTTTGCACATAATGAAATGTTTCCTATTTTGTGCAGCAAACACAAATCCTGGTTCCACAACAAAAACGGCCAATGGTACAAGCAGAAGTGCGTGAAATTATTTAATTTTAAGTGTACAAAAAATAAAATCCACTTTTCGTCATGAATAATCTCCCATATTTTTCTGAGGAAGTTGTAAGATTATTCCTGACGAAAAGTGGATTTTATTTTTTGTACACTTAAAATTAAATAATTCCACGCACTTCTGCTTGTACCATTGGCCGTTTTTGTTGTGGAACCAGGATTCGTGTTTGCTGCAGAGAGTCAGTTTATCTTATTAGCTTGTTTTGGTGTTTATGTTTCCTATTTTGCTTCTGTTAGTTATTTCTGCCCTTTCCACTTGATGATGTGTTAACAGTGGCATCTTATCTGCAAAAGGTCCAACAATTGCTTCAAATTCCACAGTGGCACTGTCACTGTGAAAGGTAATGCAGTGGGTTTAATTTCCATTACGACTGCAGGAAGCCTGTACCTGCCACACAAATGTGATTCTGGCACACCACCAAAAGAAGCCAGACCTGTGCAATATCTTTCCTTGGTTGCCATCATGTCATCAGGTTTAAAGTGACTCTCCCTGGTTACTTTCACTTCATCAGGAGTACCACGGTCCACCATGGTTTCTACAGTTTATCGTGCTTACTGCTTCACTGATGGTTACACGTGTTGAGATGTAATTGCTTATTACAATTTTCCATACCTGACAGTTTTTACTCTTGAAAGGCATTTGTAATTAACAGATTTGCTTTCTCAGAGCTGTTAGTTATTCGCTGACAATACTGGGTTTCATATGTATGCTAAAATAAAAGCTTTCAGACACTTTTGTATTTCATTCATTTTGCACTGCACTTTTGCAGCACATTTTACAAGTATGCACAACAATACCAAATATTGTGATTATTAATCTGGCTGTGCTGATTTCTTAACCTGTTCATTGTAATGAAGTCTGTAATCGAGTGTTGTATAACTCAGATTGTATGGAGATAATGCGCACTATTCAGCTCTTGTTCAACAGTTTTTGCTTAAATCCATGATAGAATGTCTAGATATTGCAATGTATTCCTTAAACAACATTTTGGTGTCACGTTAGCATTAGTGTTTTAAGTGTATCTTTGAAATTAATTGCATGTAGCAGAGTAAGGAATCTACAGTTACATGCTTACAATTCAGCGTGACCATAGTGTAATTAGACGAACTGTAGTAAAAGGAACACTCAAGTGGAATTTCATTACATCAGGGATCGATATTTCACACAAATTAAAAGTGTAACATCTCGGTGTACACTTTCTCTGTTTTAGCTTAATTTAACAATCCTTGTTATGCTGTGGATACTGTATATTCAGTACAATCATATTATATGTTCAGGTTTAACGGTGTTACTTCTGGACATTTTGGGAAGACCCATTATATTTTAAATACAGATGTTTTTAGCTTGTGTGAGCTTATGAAGGGGTCATATGTAAAGTACTGTAAAGTCTATTTTGACAATGTAAATGTTCTTGTGAATTCAGTAGCTTGACTAATTTATCTGCTGCTTCTCAGCTTAATGCTTTTGTAATGAAACCGTAAAATAATTTTGTAATGTTATAAGGCACACTGAAAATACAAATTCTGCACTCTGCTATATATGTCTTTTACATTTCTAATGTGCAAAAATAATTAATTTTACATCGTAATAGTGAAATAAACTGATTTAACTTTTGTTTGGGTCCACTGTTTTTTTCTTCCATTTGTGGGTAGAACTGATGTCACTGTAGCTCTCAACCTCTTGGCACAAAATATCTGAACAAAGCAAAAAATAATGGAGGGACAAAGCCCAAAAATAGGAACAGATTTTAAATATTGCTCTTATAGACCTAGAATGTTGCCACAATAACAGATATTGTGTTACCATGCATTTTCTGAAGGGTATGAAGTCTGAAAGTCAAGTGCCTGTCATTACTTAATGAATTCAGTCCTCAATGATTTGCCACAAAAATCCAGAAAATCACTTTTATGAGGAACCAAACAAAAAATAAGAGGCACAAATCTGGATAGTTGAGAGGTATGGAGGTAAGTCATTATTTTCCTTCAGTGGATAGGCAGGAAAAGTGAAAGACAAAAACAAACTACTGAGTAAGTTGCAAGAACTTCATTTATAGATTTATGGATTCAGATTTCCTATAATTGCAACATACTTTAGCTCTATAAAGTTATGAGTTATGAGTTATTTTATACACAACCAAAAACTCTTTGTGTTAACCTCTGTGCAGGGATTTAAATATTTTGCTGATCACTACATATTTTATTAACCATACTTGACCATAAGGTGGTTCTGGGACCCAGTTAAGTACTGATCTCTGCAGGTAACATCTTCACTTGAAGGTAGCATGCCCATGAGGTAGGTGTCCTTCATTCAATCCATTCAAGTGAATGGGGGCTTTAAACTTCTGCAATGGAGCTTTTACCTTTGGAACTATGCATATGTTGGATTTTTACAAAGAAAACAGAAGTCAACGTGCTATCAAGCACTTCCAGGCTTACACTATTTTATGCCTGTTATATGTTGTAAAATGCACCAGTAGACAAGAGAAAATCTGATGGAATTGTTTTGACTTTTTCAGAACAGACATATGACTTCCATTTAGAGTTTGTCCCATGGCATAGTGGGATAAAGCCCTGGTTATATCCTAGATAAGCCATGACTGAGTAGCAGTCAAGACACTAGATGTAGTGACTGCTGCTGGGAGAAGAAATTAAGTTGTGTATTACATACCATAATTGCAAATGTGGGAATGTAGTCACTGCTGCAAACATAACTTCAGGGATCTGTCCTACATGCAGAATCCAATGGCCTGAAAGAGTTTCAGAGATGGTCCCCTTCAGGCAGTACTATGCCACCTGTTTCCTGATCATCTCCACATCATGATATAAAGACGGACATATGGTCAGCCATATTTTGTTCTAGTTTGCCACAACCTAAGGATCACCCAGAGTGAGGCTGGTTACCTGGGAGAAAAGGAAAAAAGCACAATGTGTTCTACTTTTAGGCTTCCCAGCCTCTCTGCTTTGTCCCTTAACTAAGGGGTGAAGACAAGAAAACAAATGGAAGCAAGGATAAGAAGGGGAAGGTGAGTGGGAGACCTAACTGCAACAGTGACACCATTCAAACATCTACAGATGTTCTTCGTGTTTCACTGTTGCAGTCATAACTGTAGGGTGATCCTGCCAGCAGGCAGCCCGAGGTCAGCCAGAATCACAAAGTCTGGGTCCGGCGTCGGCTGTACAAGCTAGTACCCTGACGTCAGTACGCTCTGGTACATAGCCCTCAGCCGACGCCATCTTCTCCAGTCTTTCTTGCCGTGCGGTGGAAAGCAGCTCGCAAGTCGTTGGTTGGCGATTTTCGATCTACGTTTTTGATTGCTGTCGGTCCGAAGTTCTTACTTCTCTTCTCAAAGCTAAGTACCCCGTTGGGGAGTCTTTTTCTTGTTCCTCCGATGTCAGAAAAAGTTAATAATTGTATAGCATGTGGAAAACAGATACCTCATAAAGATTTCCACTCTTACTGTCTACCTTGCTTAGGCCCTGACCACGACGTTTCTTGTTGTCGGTTCTGTGCCAGGTTCAATTCTCGTACTATTAAGCGTCGGTATGACTGGGCTTTAAATTACTTTGGCGGATGCTTCAATTATAGAATGTCGTCGGATTCTACCGGAATTCAAAAGAAGCGCAAAGACAAGGACAGGCCTCCGAGGTCCAAACAGGATTCGTCGCAGCTGGAGCCAGCGTCCGGTTTGGCTGTCATCAGTGAGGTGCTTTTGCAGCCCCTGTCGTCCGCCACTTCTGAACCGATGGCCGATACGGACTCCCATGGGGAGCCATCAAGGCCTATTGTTTTATCTGCTGCAGGACCTTCGGACGTCGCTCCCTTAGATGGGTCCGGAACCGCTGTGCAGGTACCGGCTTCTGAGGGGGTATTCAGGCCTACTCACATCACTATTTCAAAGACAAAGGCAAAGTCCAAGACTCCAGTTAAACCTAAAGTTTCTGCTCCAGCTACTTCTGAAGCTACTCCCAAGACACAGAAGCAATTGCTAAGGATGGCTGAAGATTTGCTTACAATGATTAGGGGTTCTCACCCCCCTCCAGAGAAAAGGCCTCGACAGGATGTTCCTTTGGATTCCTCTGACCAGGCTTCTGTATCTTCTGTTTCTTCCTCTGATCAGGAATATTCCTTTCCTCCTTATGAGGATTCGGATGCAGAGGATTCCTGCCCTCTGCTTCTCCGCCTGAGGATTTCTCTTTTGGGGAGACCTTACATGAGATGAGGGAACATTTTCATTGGGAAGGTCAGGATTATTCTGCTTCCAAGAAGAGGCTTAGGGAATTCCTTCTTCTTCCTCAACGCAGGCCTTTAGCTATTCCTCCTGTTCTTGATATTGTGGATGATGCCTTTTCTGAGGCTAATTTGAATCCTGATTCCATGCCCCCTGCTCCTTCTAAGCCTGATAGATTTTACAGGGTCCCTGATTCTCATTTATTCTTATTCAAGAACCCTTTTGCGGATCCTGAAACTATTTCTCAGGGTTCTAAGGCTGCTAAGGTTGCTTCTTCCAAAAATCCTATTCCCTCCGAGAAGGATTCTCGTGCCTTAGACAGGTGGGGTAAAAAGGTATATACTTCTGCTACCCTTGCTATTAGGGCTTTAAATTGCCAGTTTCATATGTTTAAGTATCAGCAATTTCTTTTGTCTGTTTTGAAGCAAAAGCTTGCTACCTTTCCAGCATGTGCAGAGGATAAGGAATTGCAGGATGTATTGCATGCAGCTGAACAAGTGAACAAGCATAGTTTGCATTGTGGTTTTGATGCTTTGGAAGCTTCTTGCAGGGCCGCAGCCTCTGGTACTGTTATTAGGAGACATGCCTGGCTTCATGAACAAAGTTTGCTGGAACAGGTTAAGGCTAAACTTTTAGATGCCCCTGTTCAGCATGATGTTTTATTTGGATCCAAGGCTGAAGAGGTTATTAAGAAGATGGAAGAAAAGGCAAAATCTATGCAGACTGTGAAAGATTTCTTACAAGTTCAGCCTTCTAGATTTTCCAGGAATTGGCCCTCCAAAAATTGGTCCTTTCCCACGTCTGACAGGCCTCAAAGGGGAAGATATAGATGCTCCAGAGGTCGTGGTCAAGCTCAGGCCTCTTACAGATCCAGACAATTGACTGCTTCTTCACCTAGAAGGGGAGAAGACAGATCCCAATCTCAAAGGAAGCAGACTCAATGACTCTCTCGGTTGGGCTTCAGGACCCCCTTACCTGGATGCCCCTCTTGGAGGAAAGCTTTCTCTTTTTTACAGAAATTGGACTCATATTACCCAGGACAAATGGGTATTGGACGTGATTTTAGGAGGCTACAAGTTCCATTTTCATACTCTGTCAAGGGTTATCGGTTGGCCAGATCTGCCAAAACATCAATGGGCAGAGGCCTTAAATCAAGTGGATGCTCTACTGGCCATGAGAGCCATAGAGCCTGTTCCTTTCTCAGAAATGGGAAAAGGCTTTTACTCAAGAGTATTTCTGGTTCCAAGAAAACAAAACTCATGGAGACCTATTCTGGACCTTTCAGTGTTAAACACCTTTTTGGAAATTCCAAAATTCAAAATGCTTACTCTACAACAACTGCTTCCAGTACTCTCCCAGGACGCTTGGATGGTGACATTGGATTTAAAGGAGGCCTACTTACACATTCCCATCAGGCAGGAATGCAGGAAATTCCTCAGATTCAAAGCAGGCTCGAGGCACTTTCAATTCTCTGTACTGCCCTTTGGTTTATCTACTGCACCCAGGGTTTTCACCAAGTGCCTGGCCCCAGTAGTGGCTTATTGCAGACTTCAGGGGATTCAGATTTACCCCTATTTGGACGACTGCCTTATCCAGGCAGACAGCAAGGACCTTTTACTTCAACATCTGGATTTTGTTCAACGTCTCTTCCTCCTCCTGGGATTTTCAGTGAACATAAAAAAGTCACAATTGATTCCTTCTCAACAAATTATATTTTTGGGAGCCCTCCTAAATACAACCTTACAAAGGGCCTTCCTTACTCCAGAAAAACAAATACAGCTAGCTTCAATTTTCAAAACATTGGCAACCTTAACTCAGCTCACTGCAAGGAAATTCCTGCAGGCACTGGGCTATATGGCTTCATGCATTCTGTTAATTCCAAATGCAAGGCTTCATATGAGAAAGCTTCAATGGTACCTGAAAAGTGTATGGTCACAGCATTACCAAGATCTGGACACTTTGATTCCTCTGATCCCCTGCCTCCAGAAGGAGTTCCTTTGGTGGTCCAGGGTGTATGCTTTAAACGAAGGGAAGCCTTTTCGTCTACCTCAACCTTCTCAAATCATAACCATGGACGCCTCGGATTATGCTTGGGGAGCACATTTTCTAAACAATTGCCAGCAGGGGACCTGGACAAAGAATCACCTGCACTGGCACATCAATCTGAAGGAAATGTTGGCAGTTCAAAATGCTCTTCTAGCCTTCAAGACCCTTTTGCAACCAGGGCCTCTTCTAATTCGTACAGACAACACCACAGTCATGTGGTACATAAACAAGCAAGGGGGGTCTCATTCATACCCCCTTTGCAGACTAGCTATGACTTTATGGGACATAGCTCTAAGTCTGAATCTGCATCTTCAGGCTCAATTCATTCCAGGAAAGCAGAATCTCTTAGCAGACAGCCTAAGCAGAAACATTTTGGATCCTCACGAATGGATGCTAGACACCAACTTATTCAACAGGATAACTGCAGTTTGGGGGTGTCCCCAGATAGATCTGTTTGCATCCCATCTCAATCATCAGCTGCCTCTCTTTTGCACCAGGTCCTTCCACAAAACAGCTTGGAAAGTGGATGCCCTGTCATTCAGTTGGAGGAACCTTTCGGGATATGCCTTCCCTCCTCTTCCTCTTCTTCCCCGGATATTACTGAAGATAAAACAGGACAAGCCCAAGTTCATCATCTTGATTGCTCCAAATTGGCCTCAACAGTTTTGGTATCTGACCTTACAACATCTGTGCTTGGAACCTCCTTGGATCCTTCCTCTGTACCCTTCTCTTCTGTCCCAGCATCAGGGTCAGATGCTACACCCTCATCTCAAAACCCTTTGCCTGGCAGCTTGGCTCTTCAAGGAAATTTGATTTCTTCTAAGCTCCCCAAACAAGTTTTGGATGTTCTTCTTGAAGCCAGATGGCCTAGCACTAGGAAATCCTATGCCTCTAAATGGAAAAGGTTTTGTATTTGGATGCAGGACCGTGGCTCTAATACTCTTGTGCCTGATCTCTCGTCTATTCTGCTTTACCTTTCAGACCTTTTGTCTAAAGGCCTTTCCTTTTCTTCCATTAAGATTCATGCTTGTGCTATATCTGCTCATTTTAATACTGACCCTCCTGTTTTTTCTCATCCTTTGGTGAGACAATTCTTGAGAGGAGCTAAGAATTTGAGGCCTCCCAGGACCCCTCCTGTCCCTGCCTGGGATCTTAACTATGTTTTGGAAAAACTCACTTTGCCTCCTTTTGAGCCTGCTGCTTCTGATATTAAATTTTTATCCTGGAAGACAGTTCTTTTGTTAGCATTGACTTCTGCCAGAAGGGTTTCAGAGTTGCAAGCTCTTATGGCTGTGGAGCCATACCTAATTTTCCATCTTGACAGAGTATCCTTGAGGACCAATCCTACTTTCATGCCTAAGGTGATTTCAAAAGTTGCTTTAAATCAGACAATTCACCTTCCTACCTTCTTTCCTAATCCTCAAAATAAAGGGGAAAGGATTTTGCATTCACTGGACGTACACAGACAGTTACGATTTTACTTGGACAAGACTAAAGAGTTCAGAAAATCTAACCAATTGTTTGTTTCTTTTGCCTCCAGTTCTCTTGGAAAGGCTATTTCCAAACAAACTATTTCCAAATGGATTGCTTATGGAATAAGATTTTGTTACACTCATCATGGGAAACAATTTCCAGGTACTGTGAGAAGTCATTCTACTAGAGCAGCTGCCACTTCTACTGCTTTTCTCAGAGAAGTCCCTACCAAGGATATCTTGGAAGCTGCCACTTGGAGTTCTGTGCATACCTTTTCCAAGCACTACAATCTCCCTTTGTATTCTAAGACCAGAGCAGGTTTTGCCTCTGCTGTTTTGCAGGGCCTTCTTGCTGCCCCTTCTTCTATCTAGCCTCCTCCCTTTCTTCACTGCTTTGGGATTCCACCCTACAGTTATGACTGCAACAGTGAAACACGAAGAACATAGAGTAGTTGTGTACACCTACCATAAATGTAGATGTTCGAGTGTCTTCACTGTTGCAGTCGGTGTTTCCCTCCCTCCTATCCCCTCTTGTTTCACTTTATGGTGTGTTTGTGTTTCCTTGTGGGACTCAATTTTTGTTTATTGAGGGTTTCTGACATCTGGGGCAAGAAAGGCTGGAGAAGATGGCGTCGGCTGAGGGCTATGTACCAGAGCGTACTGACGTCAGGGTACTAGCTTGTACAGCCGACGCCGGACCCAGACTTTGTGATTCTGGCCGACCTCGGGCTGCCTGCCGGCAGGATCACCCTACAGTTATGACTGCAACAGTGAAGACACTCGAACATCTACATTTATGGTAGGTGTACACAACTGTACTTTGTGGTGAGCTGATAACACATCTGTATGTTCTTCTTTATGGAAGTTGCTGCTGCAGTCATAACTTCAATGATGACTCAACAGTGCTTTCCCCAATTGTTTTTGGGTGGTTGGTAGCCTTGTACATGATGGCAACATAGCTTTTGGGATTACTGCAACAAACCCTGTTGCAGCACTAGATGTAAACTCCAGCCTGTATTGCTTGCAGAAAGTCTTGATTGAGGACCAAGTGTCTGCTTCCAGGATATCACCAGGGAAGACTCCCTTTAGGAAGGCTACCGTGGCAGCTGTGCTTCTGGTCTAAGGGGTGTAGCCAGAAATGCTTATTTTGTACTCCAATCTCACATGTTTGTCCCCACCTCTCACCTATCATTTAAAAATAATGTACTCAACTCCCAAAAATGCTGCCCCTATACACTTTGGGAAGGGGATACACTATTTCCAAAGTCACTTAAAACGTTAAAAAATATATTTTTTTAGAGGTGCATTACTTTTAGGTATAAGAATGTTTTCTGCAGCTCAGTTACAGCAGGTATTGGTTTACAAAATTCTAAACATTCTCTGCTTTTTGAACCATAGCTTTTCCAAAAGATGCTCAGAATAAGTGTACTCATTAAACACACTCAGTGTAGCCAGTAGCACCCTTACCTGGTAGAGTGAGAGCTAATATTTCATGGGATTTGTTTGTCATGGAACTTGTGGCAGAGAAATATACTTGTTTCTGCAAAAGGTCCCGTACATGTCCTTGCACATGCGCTAACCCTAACCCTAAACCTTCTTCAACTCCTAACTCCATTTGGGCACATTAAGTTAATAAGCATCCTGATGTTCATCGTGCATACAGCTGCAGTCGTTACAGATGGGTTCTCCTGCCGTCAGGTGGGTCCTCGGTCGGCCGAATTCCAAAGTCTAGGTCCGGCGTCAGTTGTTGTCGCCTTCTTCCCTGACGTCAGTGCAACAGGGGTATACAAGACACAGCCGACGCCATTTTCTCCAGTCTTTTTTGCCGCGCGGTGCCCGAAGCAGAAGCAGTTCGCAAGTGCCGGTCGGCCAGTTCCTGAAATTACAAAAATTTGGAAACTGAAGTCTTCTTTAAAGCTAAGTACCCCGTTGGGGAAACTTTTCTTGCCTCAGACCGATGTCAGACAAAGTTAACAATTGTATTTCTTGTGGGAAGCAAATACCACATAAGGATTTCCATTCCCTCTGTATTCCTTGTTTAGGCCCAGACCACGACGTCTCGGGCTGTCGCTTTTGTGCTACTTTTAATAAACGCACTATTAAGTGTCGGGCGGAGTTTGCCCAGCACTTTTTTGGTAAAGCTTTTAACTATAAAATGTCAGAGACTCCGACTACCGTTTTGTCCAAAAAGCGCAAGGACAAAGACTGACACGCGAGGTCCGCGGTCTCCACCAACACCACGCCAAAACCGGCTACACGTGGTCCGGTTCTCAGTGAGGCGCCTACGCAGCCCCTGACTACCGACGACACTTCTCTGGCAGTGTCCTCTGTAACCGAGACCGCAGGTTCCTCGGCCCACACCCTGACTACAGCTACCGAAGCCACTGTGAGTGTTGAGCCTCTTAATGTGGACAGGTCTACTTCCACCCATGGTGTCTTCAGACCTTCTTCTTCCTTTTCCATCAAGGCCTTTACTAAGTCTAAATCAGCCATGTACTCCCAGAGGCCTATTGCACAGGGCCCATCTCCAGGCCCCATGCCTAAAAAGCAGATGCTCAAAATGGCTGAGGATTTAATTACTCTTATCAGGGGTTCCCAACCCCCACCAGACAAGAGACCCAGAGTGGAGGAAGAATCTCCCTCTTCTGACCAGGGCTCCATTATTTCAGAACATTCTGATGAAGAGGAGCATTCGTACTCCCCTTTTGAAGATTCTGATGCAGAACAGTCCATTCCTTCTGTATCCCCCCCAGAGGATTTCTCATTCGGTGAAACCTTGCATACCATGAGGGAACACTTCCATTGGGAAGGCCAGGATTTTTCAGATTCAAAGAAAAGGCTTAGGGAATTTCTTCTGCTACCTCAGCACAGACCTCTGGCGATACCTCCTGTCTTGGACATACTTGATGATGTTTATTCGGAGGCTTGCCTTAATCCGGATTCCCTGCCTCCAGCCCCAGTCAAGCCTGATAGGTACTACAGAGTTCCTAACTCACACCAATTTCTTTACAAAAGCCATAATGCTGACCCAGAAACCATTTCTCAGGGCCCCAAGGGAATGAAGGCCTCTACTGCTAAGAATCCATTACCTTCTGAAAGAGAGTCTAGATTCTTAGAAAGGTGGGGAAAAAAGGTATATACCTCGGCCACTCTAGCCATGAGGGTCTTAAATTGTCAGTTCCATATGCTTAAATATCAGCAGTTTCTGTTATCACAATTAAAGAATAAAATGTCACAACCTGAACAACCAGATCTGAAGGAGTTGCAGGATATGATGCATAGTGCAGAACAAGTGGGTAAGCACACCTTACAATGTGGTTATGATGCTCTAGAGGCCTCAAGTAGAGCTGCAGTTACAGGAACAGTCATTCGTAGACATGCCTGGCTTGGGGAACAAACCCTGCCTGATCATGCCAAAGCTAAATTACTAGATGCTCCTTTACAAAAGGATGTATTATTTGGTACTAATGTTGAGGAAATACTAAGGAAAATGGAAGAAAAAGCTAAATCTATGCAAACTGTTAAGGCTTTTCTACAGGTACAACCACCATGTTTCAGTAGAAATTGGCCTTCAAAAAACTGGTCCTTTCCAGCCACGGACAAGCCCCAAAGAGGTAGATACAGACGCGCAAGGGGCAGAGGACAATATAGAGGCAGACAATGGCAACCTCCAGCATCAAGAGGTGGCGAAGACAGTGCACAGCAATACAGAAAACAAACCCAATGACTCTCCCCTTTGCATGCCAAACAAGGCTCAAGTGGCAGCACCCTTGGGAGGAAAGCTGGCATTATTTTCAAAAAATTGGCATATTGTCACAAAAGACAAATGGATCCTGGACATTATAAACAGAGGCTACAGATTTCATTTTCACACTCTTCCAAAAATGAGAGGCATGCCAAACCTGCCACACAATCAAAGGGCAGAGGCTCAAATACAAATTTCAAAGCTCATGGACATGAAAGCTATTCAAGAGGTACCTACTCACGAACAAGGTCAAGTTTTTTATTCCAGACTATTCCTGGTACCAAGGAAGGGAACCGATTGGAGACCCATTTTGGACTTATCCATCCTAAACACATTTCTACTCGTACCAAAATTCAAGATGCTCACCTTACAGCAGCTTCTTCCCATGCTGGGCAAGGGGTCTTGGCTGGTAACATTGGACCTCAAGGAGGCATATCTGCATGTCCCAATCAGACAAAGCTGCAGAAGATATCTCAGATTTCTTGCAGGTTCAATCCACTGTCAATACTCTGCATTGCCCTTTGGCTTATCTACTGCGCCCAGAGTATTCAAGAAATGCCTGGCATCAGTAATTGCCTACTGCAGACTTCAAGGGATACAAATATACCCTTATTTGGGTGACTACCTGATCCAAGCGGACAGCAAACACATACTTCTGGAGCATCTGGCTTATGTAACACAGTTATTGAATTCTCTGGGATACACAGTCAACAAAGAGAAATTCAAATCCAGGCTAACACCATCTCAGAAAATAATTTTCCTGGGTGCCAACTTGGACACAAACACCCAGATGGCCTATCTTATGCCAGAAAAACAGGGGCAACTAACTCAGTACTTCAAGATACTAGCAAATTGTACCAGGCTAACTGCAAGGAAAATCCTACAGGCTCTGGGATTCATGGCAACTTGCATTCTTCTAATCCCATGTACAAAGTTGCATATGAGGAAACTTCAATGGTACCTAAAAAACCTATGGTCTCAACGCAGCAACAGTTTGGAAACAATAATACCACTAATTCCATGTTTGCAAAAGGAATTTCTATGGTGGGCTCAAGCATGCCAAACAAACGCAGGTCTACCATTCTGCAAACCACAAGCAAATCAAGTCATCACAACAGACGCCTCAGACTACGCCTGGGGGGCACACGTGACAGACAGGTGCATTCAGGGCAAATGGTCCCAAAAGGAAAAGCACCTCCACATCAATCAAAAAGAAATGCTAGCAGTGATAAATGCAATTACAACTTTCAAGTACCTCCTGCATCCAGGACAATTATTAATAAGAACAGACAACACCACAGTAATGTGGTACATAAACAAACAAGGAGGAACACATTCATACCCCCTGTACAGGCTGGCCATGTCAATTTGGAACAGGGCTCTGGAATGGCAAATCGAGCTTCAAGCACAGTACATGCCAGGTATGGAAAACATGCTGGCAGACAATCTAAGCAGAAATATGACAGACCCTCATGAATGGAAGTTGCATCCTCTAGTGTTTACAAAGATAATCCAAGCCTGGGGAAGGCCAGACATAGATCTCTTTGCCTCTCACAAAAATCACCAATTGACAAAATTCTGCTCAAGGACATTTCATCCAAAGGCCTGGAGAGTGGATGCCCTTTCTTTCAGTTGGGCAGCACGGACAGTTTATGCCTTTCCACCTCTTCCTCTACTGCCCAAGGTGCTTTTGAAAACAAGAGCAGACAGGCCAAAGATGATACTGATTGCTCCAGACTGGCCAAGACAACACTGGTACCCACTCCTGAGGAGCCTAACACATTCTCCTCCCTGGACCTTACCTCTAATGCCTCTTCTTCTGACTCAGCACAGCTACAAAACTCTTCACAGTCAGCTAAAAACACTCAATCTGGCTGCATGGAAAATTCCTTAACACCACAACAGACCCTACTCTCCAAGGAGGTACAGGATGTCATTTTGGAAGCCAGAAGGCCATCTACTAGAAAAGCTTACTCCGCAAAATGGAAACGGTTTTGCGCTTGGAATGAGAAAAAGGACCAGGATCCTAGAAAACTGAATTTTCCTCAGATATTACAGTATCTAGCTGAGCTGCTAAGCAGTGGACTTTCATTCTCCTCCATCAAAATCCATGCCTCAGCCATTTCTGCAGAATACAACACTGATCCACCCTTATTCTCTCACCCACTCTTAAGACAGTTCCTCAGAGGGGCTAAGAAGACCTCCAAGGAAACCACCAATCCCAGCCTGGGATCTTAATTACATACTAGAAAAATTAACATTGCCTCCTTTTGAACCAGCTGCCTCAACAGATTTGCAATATTTGTCCTGGAAAACAGCTTTCCTTCTGGCTATTACCTCAGCTCGTAGGGTCTCGGAATTACAAGCCCTCATGGCTGTGCAGCCCTTTCTCATCTTCCATCAGGACAGGGTTTCCCTACGAACCAACCCATCATTTATGCCTAAGGTAGTATCCAGGGTAGCTTTAAATCAGGCCATACACTTACCTACCTTTTACCCCAATCCTCAAAACAAAGGGGAAAGGCTGCTACATTCCTTAGACATCCATAGACAGCTGCGTTACTATTTGGACAGAACAAAGCCGTTCAGGAAATCAGAACAACTCTTTGTGTCCTATGCTGTAGGAGCTCAAGGGAAGCCAATTTCCAAACAGACAATTTCAAAATGGATAAGCCACTGCATACGTTTTTGTTACTCCTTTCATGGTAAATCTGTGCCTGCAGGCATCAGATCCCACTCCACAAGGGCCACAGCTACCTCTGCAGCCTTCCTCAGAGGAGTTCCTACCAAAGATATTTTGGAGGCAGACACTTGGAGTTCGGTGCATACCTTCACTAAACACTACCACCTACCTTTATACTCCAAAACAAGAGCAGGCTTTGCCACTGCTGTGTTGCAGGGCATTCTGGCTCCTCCTAATTCCACCTAGTGCCTACCACCCTGTGCGTAGCTTTGGGATTCTACCCATCTGTAATGACTGCATCTGTATGCACGATGAACATAGTACAGTTTTGTACCTACCATAAATGTAGATGTTCGAGTGCTAATACAGCTGCAGTCCATGTTTCCCTCCCTCCTTCCCCTCCTGGTACAGGCCTAGTGGCTAACTCCTCCTCATACAACCTGTTTGGGTTATCCTTCTATGGTGTATTTGCTTGCAACTACTGAATTTTGATTATATTGCATTGCATGACTATACATAGATATATAAATTATGTATTGCCTTCCTTCTGGGGGCACCTGACATCTGGGGCAAGAAAGACTGAAGAAAATGGCGTCGGCTGTGTCTTATATACCCCTGTCGCACTGACGTCAGGGAAGAAGGCGACAACAACCGACGTCGGACCTAGACTTTGGAATTCGGCCGACTGAGGACCCGCCTGACGGCAGGAGAACCCATCTGTAATGACTGCAGCTGTATTAGCACTCGAAAATCTACATTTATGGTAGGTACAAAACTGTACTTCCTTAGCACTGCAAATAACCTAAACACACACCAACACTTCACATACAGCAGTACACAAACATAGCATTCAATCTGCTCTCTTCCTTAGCCCATCCTCTATCCCTAACCCACAAGTATTTGTACACACACTTATACAAACACACACACACACTCAGCCTGACTCTCACTTAGCATGTTCAACATTTCCCACTCCCAGCAGTAACCACACAAAAAGCAATATTTGATGTTGTACAATTCGTACCTTCCTGCACTTGCCAAGCAGTGCATTTGACAATTTTGACGCCTCACACTCAACATACTAAACACACTACAAATTGTATGGTACCCTCAGAAAGATTACACATTTATTCAGAAGTCTACTGACAAAATAATGAAAGCATTCTTAACCTTCACTGCTGCTAGATAACCAAAATGCTTTTGTTTAAGCAGGGCTGTTTTATGCAAAGGCAGGGTTCAGATCTTTAGGGCAGGATCCCAAGAGGTTGCAGAACATTGTGGATGGTACCTTACAGAAAAGGTAGACACCACCTCCACATAAAGGCACTGGATGTATAAAATAATCAGCTAAATACAATACAGAAATGTTTGCATATTAACTGAAAGTGAGTAGTCTGAAGATCTTGAAGTACTCTGTCCAGAACCTGTATGTGCAATGAGCACCTCTAAGAAACTAGTTACGTACATGACACAGGTGCATAACTATCTGTGGTATTACTGTAGACAAACCAAGGCAAAAGTGTATTATGTGGCCTATATATCGCTACTAGACACAGTAGTATCTCACATATGGAACATAAAAATGTGGTGACGGGGAGGGGTACACAATATACAAAACAGGAAAAGTACAGTGGCAGGAATGGAAAGGAAAGTGGTAGGGATAGTCTGAGGGGAACTGCACAAGTTAATCGAGGCATTTTATTTTCTGCATACTGTCATGTCTCCTATATGAAAAATAAGTACATATGGAATGGCAAATACACATGTAAGGCAGTATGAAGTATAAAAAAATGTCTGATTGTGTAACAATAGCACTTAGAGTATACGGTTCATTTTATTTGTATTTGTTTTCCGGGATAGAGCAGTCATCTCCATGGACCTTTTCAAGACCCAGTCTAGGAGTGATGTCTAATTAAGTTAACACTATGGGCTCCTACTTACCTTCATTCTGCAGTTATGGGTTTGATTCTTTCAGTCCCCATTTACAATATCACTCTATGCATGCTCCTCACCCCACTTAGCTAACAAATTAAATAAATGAGCGAAAAAACAGGCATAAACAGGGAGAGATAGGAAGCAGAAAACAAACTAGGGTATGGAAGGATCACACAAGGAAGTGGCATTCGTAGTGACCATGCACACAGAAGGTACACTGCCCATGGAACTACATCACACGCAGAGCTGTCTGAAAATGCATAAAAATGCCAGCTATGTGCAAGCATGGATGTGACACAAGTCAGCTACATGTATATGGTGTAGCCATGATAGGAATGGCAGCTGGCGTTGCGCAACGGAAAATGTCATTTACATATTTATTGTTATTGGTGTGTGTGCCACTATAGAATCCATCATATAAACAAGTATGTGACCAGTACAAATGGATGTGGAGTTAAGGTGAATAGTCCCCTGGTAGCCACACACAGGTAGCTAAAACACCACAGGAGATGTATCCATTTGCAGCAGTGGTAGTTGTATCTTTGCAAGGTGTCACGTGGCAGTATACTTCACTCATATGGGATACTGGGAACCAATGTAATTCTTCATGTGGCTTGTGTCAACACTGCAAGCTGGAAGCTATCATCCAAATCACCAAAACATAAAGCTCATACTGAGCATCAGTCATACCTGCCTGAACCACAGGTTCATGCAAGGAACCCTGCCTTGTGAACTTCATCCCTGTAAGCTAACAAGCCATTTACTGGTCCACTGCTGCAAAACCTATGTGCTGTCTTCCACCACCTAGGATATCCATTCTCAAGTGATTCATCTACAATGCAGAAAAATGATGTGGTATATAGGAAACATCCACAGGACATGCACAGTACCTTGGATTACAGAACAATCGTGACCTACCTCTCTCGTGCCGAAAAGTACAGTCTATAATAAAACGTCACTGTGTCTGCCACACTCCCTTTCCTGCATGCAATTAAAAGAGGTATAAATACCATAAGTATGAACATAAATATCACTACAATCCCTCCTGTAGATGGTCTAACTCACAGCTTCTAAGCCTGTGTTATAGGAACTGTTATAGGACTTCCTAAAATTAATGATAAATCACTGAGCCCCTGCTGGATATCAGGGAGTGGTAGCACCGTATGAGGAATGCAGGTCTACCTAAGTGCACCAAGTGGACTTTATGCCCCTGATCATTGAGCTCTGTAATATTCATGTTTGTACCACAGCATTGTCTATTGTATCGTTAAAGCACAAACAGATTATTTTGATACCCATGCGTGCGCGCGCGCACGCACACACACACACACACAAACATTGTGGGTCTCATCCAACCATATAAAGATGATAAGCAAACTAAAGTACAGAAATATAATGGAAACCATCTGATATGTCGGGAATCTCTAGATCGAATCTCAAAATACAGACTGAATTCCTGAAAGAATGGATTTATATAGACTAAGTCTGAGATGTCATTTCTCAGAATATTTCCCTTTCTCCAAGGTATGGCAGTCTCTGAGTTGGTACATATAGGTATGAGGGTGTGGGGGCTTAGTGAAGGGAAACCCCCTGCAAAAAAAAAGGTTTAAAGGAGGAGTGATTTTCGAGAGTGGATCTTCTCCTGTGTTTTCGTTCTTTTTTTTTTTTTTTTGCTTGTAGGCACTTGACATTTCAATTGGGAGCCATCATAGTGTATGTCCCAGAAGACAGGCCAACCCATAGTCACACACGAGACAACCACAGCTGTCCACATATTTCCCATTACATAGGT
Organism: Protopterus annectens; assembly: GCF_019279795.1. Lineage (NCBI taxonomy): Eukaryota > Metazoa > Chordata > Ceratodontiformes > Protopteridae > Protopterus > Protopterus annectens. Next base: position 1,502,614,341 of record NC_056729.1, read on the forward strand.
ATCTTCATCCAAGTACACATTCTACATATAGTGGAGGATCTTAACACTCCAATGTTGGATCAAGATAGTGTACTCACCCAAACCTTTACCAAGGTAGCCCAGTGATGTGCAACAACAATAGACTCCCTGAACTAAATGTAAATGGACTATGCTCAATGGCCTAAATTTTGTTACCTGGAATGCATCCAGCACCACCTAAAGAGCACAAAACACATTTGATGATGATTCTGTAGTTCAACTGACCAAAACAGCATACAACTGTACATCTCACATAATAATTTAAGTATAAATAAATACAGACAGAGTTTTATAAGTTATCAGACATTCTGAGGATTCTCATAGACAAAGGACAAAATAACCATTTCATAACTTAAGTCCCTTGTCAAACTGGCATTGCCTTCCATCGACTTAACAGGTCTGATGCTCAAAGCCCAGACATTTGCCATTATACCAATTTTTCATCTGGCCTTTTAATACAGAAACACTGTTGCAAAATATGTCACAGCTTAGCAGAGGATTAACTGTTATGCCATATTTGCAGCGATACTCATTTCTAAAAGACAGAGTTTCCTTCATCGGATTCTTCAGAGTGTAATCCCAAAAGGGAGGATTTGACCTATTCTACTTATATATTTCCCCATATTGCTTATGATACTGATAAAGAGAAGATAGTTTCCTGAAGCCCGCCACCACAAGATGTGTATTTGACAATGTACTGAATCTAATGGAAAAGCACATGCAAATAAGACCCCAAGAAGATATCAGTGATAAAGAAAGGATGTCTCAAATGCATGAACAGGAAACCCCCAAACCCCTCATAGTGTACCATGTGCTTCCAACATTTCAGAGCATCTTTTAATTGGGACCTCTAGATCCATATTTTCAGCCACCTGTCACCAAGAAACCAAGTTAAGTATTATCTGCATAAAATCCCCATGACTGACCAGCAGGGGTGTCAGTAAAAGCCATAAGAAGATCTAAACTTTGTTCAAATACTTTTATAAAAAAACAACTGGCTGATGAGTAGCGGTATAAGTAAAAGCCACAAAAAATCTAAACTGACTCCAGGCATAAATATGCTCATGAATGATACAGAACAGGGCCTTGGACCATTTTGGTAGGATGTTCTATATGTATAATCATAGCATGTACAAGGCAAGTTGGCCTCATGGCCATTAACACTTTGCCAGTACCCACTGTTAGACTTTACCTCCTTTTTCAGTGAGCAATATGTCAGTCATACCTGGGGTGAATTTATGAATACCAATAACTAATTCCTTGTTAAAGGAAGATAGTGTGTCAAATTTAGCTTATTGATAATGTCGGCATGTGTTATGAGTATGAAATGCTTTGGTGAAGCTGAGGTTTGCTGTATGGACAGCATGACCACTGGCCACATATCTTGTATTAGCCTCTCAAAAATTCTGTAGTTTATCAGGCCTGTTATGACATGTTCCATGGCTTTGCTGATAAGACTCATTAGTATGATGGGTCTATAATTCTTAGGATCCATGGTGGGCCACCTTTGTGAGTAGACATCACAACTGCTGTGTGCCAAATGTCAGGGACAAAGCCACTGGATAAGCTCAGGTTGAATAGTTGTAGCTGTGGGTACACTACTGCATGATGTTCTTCGTGTTTCACTGTTGCAGTCATCACATTTGGGTTATCCTGCCAGGAGTAGCCCTCAGTCGGCCGAATACCAGAGGCTTAGTATTTCTGCATCAGTTGCTGTCACTCCAGAACTGACGTCAGGTCATCAGTGGTATAAAAACAGGCAGCCGACGCCATTAGATCAGTCTTTCTTGCCAAGGATCCCAAATCAGAAGCAGTTTGCACGAGTGCCGGTTGGCCGCTACCTGAGTTTTCATTTCCGAACTGAAGTTGAAGTCTTCTAAAGCTAAGTACCCCATTGGGGATCCTTTTTTCTTGCTCTAATCAATGTCAGAAAAAGTTAACAATCGTCTCGCCTATGGAAAGCAAATGCCACACCGAGACTTCTATTCTTATTGCATCACCCTGTTTAAGCCCAGATCACGACATCCCCTGCTGTCGCTTTTGTGCTTTGTTCAACACCAGAACTTTACATCATCGGGCCCTTATTGTAGCTAGATATTTTCACTCTCATTCCACGCATTCTGATGTGGCTTCAGTAAGCCATCTGACTACCGATCTTCCAAAAAAACACAAGGGTAAAGACAGAGACAGGCACAGGTCCAAAACTGCTGACGACGCTTCCGTTAAGCTAATCATTAGTTCTCCTGTCCTCAGTAAGGCGCTTTTGCAGTTGCCTAATGCCCATTTCTGTGGATTCGCAGGCTGCTACTGAGACCCTTTCGAAGTCTGGTATGCCACAAGACTCTTTTTCAACTAAGGATCTTGTGGATGTCTCTACCTTGGATGGGTCCAGAGCTGCTAAGCAGGTACCGGCTTCTGAGGAAGTACTTCTCACTACCGATACTTGACACAGACCGACGACCTCTTTCTTGTCTTCAGTTCTTTCAAAAACTACCGAGTTTCTAAGCCCCAGGGTACGCACCACACCCAAAAAAACTGACGACTCATGCTAAGGCCTCTGCCTCCTTGCCTCAGTCTCAAATGCTTAAAATCACAGAAGACCTTATAATGCTTGTTAGGGGAAGCTATGCTACCCCTTCCAAAAGAAAGAGAGACTTGTCCCCAGTAGATTTATCTGAACAGGAGTCCAATGACTGATGCATCTGAATATGAAGATATGCAACCCCTCTCTGCTTATAAGGATTCTGATGCAGAGGAATCCATCCCTTCAGCCTCTCCACCCGAGGACTTTTCCTTTGGGGAAGCCCTCCATACTTTAAGGGAGAATTTCCAATGGGAATATCAGGACTATCCTCAGTTAAAAAAGAGACTCAGGGAATTCTTAGATTTACCACAGCACAGATCTCTGGCCATTCCTTTTGTCCTGGATGTAGTGGATGATGTTTTTATGGAATCCGGTTTGACTCCTGACACCCTCCCTCCTGCTCCCAAGAAACATAACAGGTATTATAGAGTTCCTGAGTCTCACAAATTTCTTTTTAAAAACCTACTACTGACTCTGAGGGCATCTCTCAAGGACCTAAAGGAATCAAAGCATCCCCTCAGACAGGGATTGCCGAGTATTAGACAGATGGGGTAAAAAAAATCTGTCTATGTGGCACACCTCATCACTAAGGGCTTTTCATCCAGAAAAAAGGAGGTCATTGTTCCACTGTACTCATCACTCATTAGACTCATTATAGAATACAACGCCCCATTTGGTATGCACCTCTCAAGACATCGGCAACAACTGGAAAGGCCGCAGAAATACCTCACTAAAAGAATCACAGGCCTAAAGCAGATGCCCTACGCTGACCGCTGAAAAAAACTCCAGCTATACTCTGTCACATATCGTCTACTCAGAGGCGATCTCTGCTTAACATACAAGGCTGTGTCAAACCCAGAGCTGTTGGACATGCTACACTTAAAGAAATCCCAATCCCTCAGAGCCACATGCTCCAGGGATCTAAACCTTGTCATCACAATAAACAAAACATGCTGGAGGGATAGGTTCCTGACCCAGAGACTCCCCAGACTCTGGAATAGATTACCCATACATGTCAAGCAGAGTGCCTCTTTGGCCCTCTTCAAAAGATGGGATGGGAGAGGATGGGAGGGGGAAAGGATCAATTGCACGTCGCCTCTTGCTGCTGAGGGGTCCAGGGAAGTAAATAGTGGGAAGAAATAGCCAGAAATTGTTATATTAGAGCTTGTAGGCCCTAGGGCTTATAGCCTAGTACCAACCTATGAACCTAAGTATACACCTCTGCTACTCTTGCTGTTAGAGCATTAAATTGTCAGTTCCACATGCTGAAATATCAGCAGCATACCTTGGAACTCCTCAAACAAAAAATATCTTCTTTTCCAGCTTGTGCAGAAAATAAAGAGTTAGAAGAATTAATGCATTCTGCCAGTCAAGTAACTAAGAACACCCTACAATGTGGTTTTGATGCCCTAGAAGCATCTTGCAGGGCAGCAGTCACTGGTTTTGTACTTAAAAGGCATGCTTGGCTTAAGGAACAGACTTTGCCAGACATGTCAAATACAAATTATTGGATGCTCCCTTGAACAAGGACAACTTATTTGGCACCAAGGCAGAAGAGATCTTAAGAAAGATGAAAGAAAAAGCTAAATCTATGCAGACATTTAAACACTTCTTACAGATCCAGCCAACAAGGTTCAGTAGGCATTGCCCCTCCAAACACTGGTTCTTTCCTGCCCCCTCCAGGCCAGCTCAGCTGAGACCCATGGGAAGCAGGCCCACCTGGCAACAGCCCCAGGGAATGCAGAGATCTAAGCAATGGAGTTCCTCCTCTGAAAAAACAGGGAGTGCAAAGCCAACCCCTATAGTAAGACCTCACAATGACTTTACATTTCCACCCCCTCCCTCTGCCCACCTGCTTGTGCCCCTAGGAGGAAAACTCTCCTACTACACAAACAACTGCCCCACCATTACCAATGACCGCTGGGTCCTCAACATAGTGTCCCAGGGATACAAATTTTATTTCTACACACTACCTATGCTTTCTAGGGATGCTTGGGTAGCCACCCTAGACCTAAAAGAGGCATACCTACACATCCCAATCAGGGAATCATGCAGGAAATACCTAAGTTTCAGGGCAGGTTCTCTGCACTACCCTTTGGCTTATCTACTGCTCCCAGAGTTTTCACAAAATGTCTGGCTCCCGACATTGCTTTTTGCAGTCAAAGAGATATTCAAATTTACCCATACCTAGACAACTGCCTGATTTAGGCAGACAGTCAGGAAAAACTGCTACAATACCTGACCTTTGCAAAGGACCTACTGACCTCCCTGGGGTATGCTATCAATGAAACGAAATCAAAACTATTCCTGGGAGCAAGTTTGGACACAGCATCCCAGATGGCATTCCTGACTACAGAATAACAAGCCCAGACTACTTCTCACAACTTGCCACCACAAACCAGTTATCCGCAAGGAAAATCCTGTAAGCTCTGGGGTCCATGGCCTCTTGCATTCTACTCATTCCATATGCCAGACTGCATATGAGGAAACTTCAATGGTACCTGAAAAGCCTTTGGTGTCAGCACTCTCAAGACCTGGAAACTCTTATACCAATGATACCTTGCCTAAGGAAACATTTTCTTTGGTGGGCAGCAGCATGCAACCACAACAAGGGACTTCCCTTCTCACAATCCCATGCCGTCCAGACCCTCACCACAGATGCATCAGACTATGCCTGGGGTGCTCACCTGGATGGCAGGTGCATTCAGGGCCAATGGAGCCCAAATCAAATACATCAGCACATCAACCAGAAAGCGATGTTAGCTGTTCAGCATGCCCTGACAGCTTTCAGACCCCTACTCTGCCAGGTATTATCTGTTCTTCCTTTTATATAGGGAAGATGAATAGATGCCTTTGTGAATGAATTCGTGTATTTATGTATTAGACAGGGCATATGTAGTGCATAGTAAAACACACACTGATCAAAACAGACAACACCACAGTGATGTGGTATATCAACAAGCAGGGAGGCACTCACTCTTATCCTCTCTGCAGGCTCGCCATGACCCTTTTGCACATGGCCTCAGGCATGCAGCTACACCAGCTAGCACAATTCCTGCCAGGCTCTCTAAACTCTCTGGCAGAAAATTTAAGCAGAAACCCGCTCGACCTGCATGAGTGGCAGCAAAACCACAGAACCTTCACCCTTGTAACCCAGAAATGGGACACCCAGAAGATCGACCTCTTTGCCTCCCACTCCAATCATCAGCTCAGCAAATTCTGCACCAGGGAACCTCACAGCAAGGCCTGGAAAGTGGATGCTCTATCCCTCCAGTGGGTAAACCTCTCGGCCTATGCATTTCCCCTTCTACCACTCAAGGGTAATTTCACTTATGCTAATATTCATGAATAAAGAACTCATCCATGCTAATATTACTTCTATATTATTCTCAGATGATTTAAACCTCTGCATTAATTTAACCTTGCTCTACTGTTCTCAGCCACTAAACAAGTAAATATGCTTTACATCCTTCTCCAAGCTGCTGTTTAACTTTTGTTTACTTTTTGTTATTTTGTATGTAACATTTGCTTAGTTTGTTTCTATTTCCATTGTGTATTGTACTTCTTATTATGGAGCTTGTACTATGTATTATTGGAGCTTTTCTCCCCGGGCCTCCACTGAAAACGGGCTCTTTGAGCCCAGTGGACCTCCCCGGTCATCAAACTGGAAATAAATAAATAAATACTCAAAATAAGGGAGGAAAAACCAAGGACAATCCTGACTGCTGCAGACTGGCCACGCCAGCACTGGTACCCACTGCTGCGCAGCCTGTTACCCCTTCCTCCATGGCACCTACCTCAGATCCTAACACTCCTGACCCACAAGAATGGAGAATTCATGCATCCCTAATTGCAGACCCTCAACCTGGCAGCCTGGCTTATTCCCTGACCGCTCCTCAAGCTGCCAGCCTAAGCAAACAATGTCTAGATGTTATACATGATTGCCCCGGCACTAGAAAATCCTGTGCTGACAAGTAGAAAAGGTTTTGCACCTGGATCCAGGCTTAGGGAGCCAGAAAAGCACAGCCCTCCCTACCTCTAATCCTGGATTACCTGGCAGACCTACTACACAGGGGTCTAGCCTTCTTCGCTATCAAAATGCATGCCTTAGCCATCTTGGCTCATTTCAGTACAGAGCCACCCCTCTTCTCACACCCTCTCATCAATTAGTTCCTAAGAGGGGCTAACAACGTAAGGCCATCCAGGAGAGCTCATACCCCAGCTTGGGACCTTAACTTTGTGTTGAAAAAGCTCACCCTGCCCCCCTTTAAACTTGCAGCTTGAGCAGAGTTAAACTTTCTCTCTTGGAAGACAGCTTTGCTTCTGGCCATCACTTCAGCTAGAAGAGTTTCAGAGCTACAAGCAGTAATGGCTGTAGAGCCCTTTATCATTTTCCATGCTGACAGGGTCTCCCTCAGGACTAACCCAACCTTCATGCCTAAAGTGGTGTCCAGTGTGGCTCTCAATCAATCTATTCATTTGCCCATCTTTTTCTCTAACCCACAAAACAAGGGGGAAAGGATTTTGCACTCTCTAGATGTGCACAGACAGCTCAGATTCTACCTGGACAGGACTACATCTTTTAGAAAAACTGATCAATTGCTAGTCAGCTTTGCACTAGGAGCAGAGGGCAAGGCCATATCCAAGCAAACAATCTCCAAATGGATAGCACACTGCATTCATTTCTTCCTCAAACAGCATGGGAAACCACCCCCAAAGGGGGTCAGGACACATTCCACCAGAGCAACCTCCACCTCTGCAGCTTTTCTCAGAGGGGTCCCCGCCAGGAACATCCTGGAGGCTGCAACATGGACATCTGTTAATACCTTCACCAAGCATTACCATCTGCCTATCTTCTCCAAATCCAGGACAGGCTTTATTTATTTATTTTATATTTGTTGACTGGGCTAGTCTAGCTGTATAAATGTCCATTTTCAGTAGAGACCTGAGGAGAAAAGCTCCAAGCATAAGTAAATTACAGAATACAAAATTTAAAAAATGGCTAGATTCCAATACATTAGAGAGCAGAAAACAAAATTTATTTTGTGAACAATAGTACAGAGTCTTGGCATAGGTTTAAGAAACAATCAAGTACAAAGTCTTTAGTAGGTTTCAGGTACAATCAAGCACACGTTTACACACTATTTGAAAATTATTATTCATTAAGTGAAAGGAGGAGAAAGAGAAAAGGCAGGAAAACACAAGTACTTGTATAAAGTTAGCTTCTATTGATTAATGCTGCAGAGGGGCCATAGCCCAGGAGGAAGGGGTATAGCAAGAAGAGAAATAAGAGGAAAAGTATGATTCAGTCAGGCTTAGAGCAGGGGAAAAGCCAGTGTATTTTTAGATGTTCTCTGAGATGTTTCTTGAAGAGTGGTGTAGATGAGAGAGAAGTGAGCGTTCTATGAAGCTTGTTCCAGATTCTGCCCACAACATTGGTAAAGAGTGAGTCCCCAGCTTTGTTATTAGATTTAATGTTGGAAATTAGTAGCTTATTAGCTGAGCGTAGAGTTGTAAGATTTTTATATGGGGAGATCAGGTTAGAGAGGATAGGGGTATTAGTAGGGTGGTAAAGGATTTTTTGTGTGATCACAAGTTGATTATATAGTAGTTGGTTTTGTAGTTCTGACCATCCGAGTTGTTTAAGGTTGAGACAGTGGTGGGTTCTATAAGGGGAGCCAGTGGCAAATCTGACTATATTATTATAGCTAGTTTCAAGATTGGTAAGATTGTGCTTTGATAGATTGGTATATATGGCAGAAGCATAGAATAGGGTAGAAGTGAGATGAGTCTGGGCAATGGTGGTTCTAGCTAGTGGTGTAAGGAAGGGTTTGATTCTATACAGGGAGCCTAATTTTTTATTGACAGTTTTTATAGCATTGTTGATATGGTCATCATAGCTGAGGTTATGATCAGTGGTTATGCCCAGGAGACGTGCAGTAGGATCAGGGGAAATACAAGTTCCATTATTAGAGGTAATTGTGAAGTGGATCTGTGGAGATTTTTGGGTGGGAGTAAAAAGTAATAATTTAGTTTTTTTGGGGTTAAGGAGGAGGCAATGATGGGTGAACCACTTTTCAACAGAGTTAAATACAGTTTGAGTAAGGGTCTGGAGAGAGGTTGATGTCTTAGCAGTACAGATTAAAGTAGAGTCATCAGCGTATTGTATACAGGTGGCTTGAGGAAAAACAGTATGGAGATCGTTAATAAAAATGGAAAAAAGAAGAGGGCCTAGGATAGAGCCTTGAGGGACTCCAATGTTCACGGGGAGGGGTGTGGAAAGATTACTGTCCCAGAGCACTGCTTGTTGTCTATTTTCTAGATAGGATTTAAACCAAAGAATTGCTTGTGGGTCAAGACATTGGGCTTTTAACACACTGATAAGTAAGTTATGGTTGACCATATGAAAGGCTTTTAATAGGTCAATAAATAGAGCGGATGAGAGAGAGTTATTGTTTCGATTCTTGTTTATACAGTCAGTAAAAGTTAGCAGGGCAGTAGTAGTGCTATGAAAGGGCCTAAAGCCGTGCTGGCAGTTGGCAACTAAATTATTGTGGAGCAGGTGTTGAAGTAGTTGACGGTGAATACATTTTTCCATTATTTTGGCTAGTGGTGAGAGTAGTGCAATTGGTCGGAAGTTGGAGATATCAGTGGATTTACCTGCTTTATGCAAGGGGATAATATGGGAGATTTTCCATATGGAAGGGATGGTACCTTCTGAGATTGTTCTGTTTATAAGGATGGATATGGGATATGCTATGGCTTTGGCGGCTATTTGAAGGTATTCTGCTGGCAGGCGGTCAGCAGAAGGGGTGCAAGGTTTGAGTTTTTGAAGGAGTTTGCAGTTAAAGGATGTTGGTACAAGTTGTATATGGAAGGAGGGAAGTGAACTGTTTGTATATTGTAAAGAAGAGGGGGTAATGGGTGCTAGTGTTTTTGCTAGAGTTTGAATAGCTTCAGTGAAGTAATTGTTAAAGGCATTGGCTATTTGCATAGGACTATTATGGGGAATAGAGCATGGGGTTGCAGTTCTAGCCTGTCCTGGTTTGAGAAGTTTATTAATGCCTGACCAAAACTTTTGAGGGTTTTTAGAGTGTGATTGTTGAAGGTGGGAATAATAGTTTTTCTGTCTAAGATAATGTCCTTTTTGGTAGCATTTCTTAACTGTTTAAAGTATAGGTGGTCTGCGGAGCTCCTACAGGCACTCCATTTGGCCCATATTTTGTTCCGTAGGAACATTTTTTCTCTGGTTTGTTTTGTGAGCCATGGGGCTATTTCGGTCCTAACTCGGGAAGAGTGGAGGGGGGCATAGCTATTTAGGATTTGAAGGAATTTAGTATTAAAGTAAGAAACTGCTTCATCCAGCTTAAGTTGCTTTAGAGGTGACCAGTTACAGGCTTTTAGCTCATTTTGAAAGCTCTCAGCTTGGAAGTGTTTTTTAGAATGGTAGGTGAAAAAATTGTTATTATTAGGGCTGTATACCTTTTGTTTTGTTATGTAGGTTAGAACATGGTCACTAATGTCATCTGGGAGAGTTCCTGCTGTATAAGTTTCAGGGTGACTGTTTATAAGGATCCAGTCAAGAGTAGTTTCCTTATTACTAGGTTTGTGGATTCTTGTGGGGGTGTTTATTATTTGAGTGAAACCAAATAGATTTATGTGGGTGTTAGGATTGGGGGAGTTACATGTGGTCCAGTCTATGTTAAAGTCACCTAGTACAATAGTTTCTTGAGGTAGGAGGGTGGAGAGGCTACTAAGAATGTTTTCAAGAGTGCTAATATTATTTCCTGGAGGGATGTAGGAGCAGATTATATAGATAGATTTAGAGTTATTAATTTGGAGTTTGATGGTAAGGGTTTCTGCATTGGTATTTGAGGGTAGTAACACATTATAGGATGAAACGAGAAGTTCAGATTTATACAAGATGGCTACACCTCCACCCTTTTTTGGATGTGCGGTTGCATCTTAGGATGTTGTATCCAGGTGGGGTTATTTCTAGGTCATGAGTAGAAGGTTTCAACCAAGTTTCTGTAAGGCAAAGGATATCAAATGCATGTGCTTGTAATAGAGCATGCAGTTGACAAAGTTTGTTGTTAATGCTACGGATATTAAGCTGAGCTATTCTGAGTGAGTTACCTAATCGTGTAGAGGTAGAAACATCATTGGATGATTGTTTTTGTAGATTATTGTCAGTTTGTGGAATTGGGCCAGGATTAGGATGAATGTCCCCATCTAATAGAAGATGTGTGGACTGTTTCAACAAAGTTTTTATAATTTTATAGTACTTGGGTAGGCTTGTCTTGTTGGGGAAGTAAGTAACATAGGAATATCTATGAAACTTTGGAAGTAGATAAGGTGAAGTAAAGGTTATGTTGCTGTGGGAGATGAGTTGGAATGTGTAATTGGTAGTGTTTGCTGGTGGGGAGGTACTTTATAGACCAGAGAGAAGTGTTCATAGAAGGTTAGGGCATAAGTTAAGGTTAGGAATATTAATGAAGAAGAAATGAGAAGAGAGTTTTTGAGGATAGGTTTATGTAAGTAGGCCATTTGTAATAGTAGGGTTAAAACGGTTATGTAAATTGTTGGGTAGGATAAAATAGAGGATATAGTGTGGTAGCATAGTTAGAGGAGGTTTGGGGGAGGATAGAAATGAAGATAAAGGAAAAGAGGAGTGGTTATTGTCACTTGCAATAGAGTGTAGATGATTAAGGAGAAAGATTAGGGGTGGAGTTGATAAGTACTAGTTTAAGGTAATAGGGTGAGTAGTACAGTGGGTGTGACTAGACAGGTATAAGGTTAACCGCACTGGGGGTGGGTGGAAATTGGGGGTAGGGGAGCGGAGTGAGCCCGCAGGGCGAACAGAGTGGGTCAGAGCAAGTAGTGAAGGATTCAGCAGAGACAATCAGTAAGCAGTAACAACCCAGAGAGAGAAGATGGAGCAGGTAAGTAACTTCTAGTGGAGCAGGTATGATGCAAGAAAAAGGGTAGTGAAGAGGGAAGAATAAAAAGATTAATAGTCTGCTGTGGGTAGAGGATGAGAAGAGTACGGACTAGGAGCAGAGAGAGAGTATTAGGGGAATAGCTAGGCAGCAGGGCAATGGAAGAGAAAATGGGAAAGAGAATGTACTGAGCTGAAACTAGCACAAGTGGGGAAAAGAGTAAGGGCTCTCTAGGGCCGGTTAGACTGCCCCCTAGTGGGCAGAAGTAGTATTACAACAGGCGACTAAGAGAAGGAATATAGCAAGTAGGAAAGGATAAGGTAAATGCTGGGGGGGAAACTATTAGGTAATACTGGTCCGGGAGAGGAGTCCGGCTACTGGCGTTCCTGACTCAGTGGCTAAAATAAGTTTACAGAGTTTAAAAGACAAAACACAGAGTTGCTTTCAACATGGGGCAATGATAAAACATACTTTGTCAATTACTGTTCAAACAGGAGAAAGTACTGGGGCAGCAGAAAAAGATGATCCTATTTGGCAAGGCTTGAAGTAGATGAGGGGATCCTTAGTAGCCAGGCAGGTCCCTTATTGCAGGATAGTGGATAGAAAGCTAGGAGGGTAGGGAGGTAAGATGAGAGTGTATTAAGGCAACAAAAATTAGCTTTAGTATACAAATAAGGTTAGGTATTTCAAACAGTTCTACTAAACATAGTAAAAAAACTACTAATGTACGCATTAGACAAATGCTCTGATAAAGGCTTGGTTAGAAATGTTCAGTCTAGCAATAAAACAATCAATCTATAACACTTCAGAATTTTACAAGCACCAGCCTAGGTATAATATTTAATAGTAGGCTTAAAAACGGATTTCAGAAAAACAGTGAGCATAGGCAAATGTGTTCAGATAGCTATAACACTGAAGTTTAGCAATGGAGACATTGCTAAGTTAAATTAGGCATAAAAAAGAAACAATCCTCAACAAGAGGTAGTATGAGATAATTACATAGGGTCAGGCTAGTTCACAAAGAGCAGGTAACAGCCATTTGGTATATTAGTAGTAACTCCCACAGAGGATAGGCATAAATCCACCTTATAATTAATGTTTAGAGTTTTAAAAGCATCTCCTGTGCAGATAAATAATTAAGGCTCCTTACATTTAACTGTTAGGAATATAAGTAATAATTCCAGCGGAGGATTAGCTTTAGATCACCTTTCATTTAACTCTTGAGAAAAAGATAAGTTAGGGATAGCCATACCTTAGAGAAATAGAGGGAGTTCAGGCACGCTATGCAAGCAGAAAAGCCAAAGGGCAGAATATCAATAAAACAGGGCTAAAGTAGTATAGGAATTAACAAAGCATAATATTCTGAATAATCCAAGTGCTATGCTTAAGCTAACTCATAGAGGTCACTTTAACTAGTTGTGCCGTGTGGATCTTAGTTTAAAGGCATAATATCATTTTATGTTTTTACTAGTACAATGCAGATATGGTAATTGGCGTTGTACTGTTTGGACGCTAAGATTAGTTCAGTACATTACACAGTTAGCTGTACTGACCTAATACAAAAAAGCAAAGACATGTATTCTACACACATCGCACTTATATTAGGAAAATGAAAAAGGAAGAGTTTAAAAGGGACAAGCAAAGCATACCGCTTAACCTTACCCTTGACTAACTTAGCTATAGTAATTGAGTGGTCTAATACATGCACATGGATGGAGCAGAGATTCACGCTCCACAGAACTGCGCAACCACGGTCCACGTGGGAGAAAGCACAAACCAAGTGGCTGCCAGCATTTTTACAACTTAAGAAGCAAGGACACAAAACTAACCACTTTCGCTAACTAAACATGTTAAAAAGAAGAGTCACATTAAAACGCTGAGCACAATACACTAAAGCCATCAGTGGATATGCAGCAGTAAGATATTAGCAAGTTCTGCAGTTATAATAACCTTATCTTAGCTACACCTGGTAGATCTAACAAGTAATACAACTCAGCAATATCAAAAGGTTATGACAGCACAGAACAGTATCAGATGAAAACACAATGAATACACATCACAGAAAATGAATGGTACTTACAGTTATGAGAGTTATTCTGGGTTCAGGAGCACACAGCAGCCGGGATAAAGAACAGGTAGTAAAAGAAAGACGCAACGAAGGCCTTCCTCCCTATATGCCCTAGGGGCAGGTTATGAGGTGGGAGTGGGAGGAGGCAGAGAACAGAGGGGCAGGTAGGTAGGGGAGGGGCAAAGTAACCTAAGGACAATTACCAAGGAATGGGAGGTAATAGCCAGGTATCATGGGAAATCAGAAATAACACAGAAAAGCGAACATAGAGCTAGAGAGAAGTGGATAGGTGTAAGAGAGGGAATAAAAGTAAAGTGAAGTATGGTTAGCAGTACAGGAGAGTTGTAGGAATATTAAGGTCCAGGTCGAGGTGGTGGCTAACAGAGCAAGTAGTGAAGGATTCAGCAGAGACAATCAGTAAGCAGTAACAACCCAGAGAGAGAAGATGGAGCAGGTAAGTAGCATCTAGTGGAGCAGGTATGATGTAAGAAAAAGGGTAGTGAAGAGGGAAGAATAAAAAGATTAATAGTCTGCTGTGGGTAGAGGATGAGAAGAGTACGGACTAGGAGCAGAGAGAGAGTATTAGGGGAATAGCTAGGCAGCAGGGCAATGGAAGAGAAAATAGGAAAGAGAATGTACTGAGCTGAAACTAGCACAAGTGGGGAAAAGAGTAAGGGCTCTCTAGGCCCGGTTAGACTGCCCCCTAGTGGGCAGAAGTAGTACTACAACAGGTGACTAAGAGACGGAATATAGCAAGTAGGGAAGGATAAGGTGAACGGTGGGGGGAAAAACTATTAGGTAATACTGGTCCGGGAGAGTTGTCTGGCTGCTGGCGTTCCTGACTCAGTGGCTAAAATAAGTTTACAGAGTTTAAAAGACAAAACACAGAGTTGCTTTCAACATGGGGCAATGATAAAACGTACTTTGTCAATTACTGTTCAAACAGGAGATAGTACTGGGGCAGCAGGAAAGATGATCCAATGAAGTAGATGAGGGAAAGTTTGTCAATTACTGCTCAAACAGGAGAAAGTACTGGGGGAGCAGAAAAAGATGATCCCATTTGGCAAGGCTTGAAGTAGATGAGGGATCCTTAGTAGCCAGGCAGGTCCTTATTGCAGGATAGTGGATAGAAAGCTAGGAGGGTAGGGAGGTAAGATGAGAGTGTATTAAGGCAACAAAAATTAGCTTTAGTATACAAATAAGGTTAGGTATTTCAAACAGTTCTACTAAACATAGTAAAAAAACTACTAATGTACGCATTAGACAAATGCTCTGATAAAGGCTTGGTCAGAAATGTTCAGTCTAGCAATAAAACAATCAATCTATAACACTTCAGAATTTTACAAGCACCAGCCTAGGTATAATATTTAATAGTAGGCTTAAAAACGGATTTCAGAAAAACAGTGAGCATAGGCAAATGTGTTCAGATAGCTATAACAGAATGGAGACATTGCTAAGTTAAATTAGCCATAAAAAAGAAACAATCCTCAACAAGAGGTAGTATGAGATAATTACATAGGGTCAGGCTAGTTCACAAAGAGCAGGTAACAGCCATTTGGTATATTAGTAGTAACTCCCACAGAGGATAGGCATAAATCCACCTTATAATTAATGTTTAGAGTTTTAGAAGCATCTCCTGTGCAGATAAATAATTAAGGCTCCTTACATTTAACTGTTAGGAATATAAGTAATAATTCCAGCGGAGGATTAGCTTTAGATCACCTTTCATTTAACTCTTGAGAAAAAGATAAGTTAGGGATAGCCATACCTTAGAGAAATAGAGGGAGTTCAGGCACGCTATGCAAGCAGAAAAGCCAAAGGGCAGAATATTAATAAAACAGGGCTAAAGTAGTATAGGAATTAACAAAGCATAATATTCTGAATAATCCAAGTGCTATGCTTAATCTAACTCATAGAGGTCACTTTAATTAGTTGTGCCGTGTGGATCTTAGTTTAAAGGCGTAATAATATAATTTTATGTTTTTACTAGTACAACGTAGATATGGTAATTGGCGTTGTACTGTTTGGACGCTAAGATTAGTTCAATACATTACACAGTTAGCTGTACTGACCTAATACAAAAAAGCAAAGACATGTATTCTACACACATCGCACTTATATTAGGAAAATGAAAAAGGAAGAGTTTAAAAGGGCCAAGCAAAGCATACCGCTTAACCTTACCCTCGACTAACTTAGCTATAGTAATTGAGCGGTCTAATGCATGCACATGGATGGAGCAGAGATTCATGCTCCACAGAACTGCGCAACCACGGTCCACGTGGGAGAAAGCACAAACCAAGAAGCAAGGACACAAAACTAACCACGTTCACTAACTAAACATGTTAAAAAGAAGACTCACATTAAAACGCTGAGCACAATACACTAAAGGCATCAGTGGATATACAACAGTAAGATATTAGCAAGTTCTGCAGTTATAATACCCTTATCTTAGCTACACCAGGTAGATCTAACAAGTAATGCAACTCAGCAATATCAAAAAGTTACAACAGAACAGTATCAGATGAAAACACAATGAATACACATCAGAGAAAATGAATGGTACTTACAGTTATGAGAGTTATTCTGGGTTCAGGAGCACACAGTAGCCGGGATAAAGAACAGTTATTAAAAGAAAGGTGCCATGAAGGCCTTCCCCCCTATATGCCCCTAGGGGCAGGATATGAGGTGGGAGTGGGATGAGGCAGAGAACAGAGGGGCAGGTAAGTAGGGGAGGGGCAAAGTAACCTAAGGACAATTAACAAGGAATGGGAGGTAATAGCCAGGTATCATGGGAAATCAGAAATAACACAGAAAAGCGAACATAGAGCTAGAGAGAAGTGGATAGGTGTAAGAGAGGGAATAAAAGTAAAGTGAAGTATGGTTAGCAGTACAGGAGAGTTGTAGGAATATTAAGGTCCAGGTCGAGGTGGTGGCTAACAGAGCAAGTAGTGAAGGATTCAGCAGAGACAATCAGTAAGCAGTAACAACCCAGAGAGAGAAGATGGAGCTGGTAAGTAGCTTCTAGTGGAGCAGGTATGATGTAAGAAAAAGGGTAGTGAAGAGGGAAGAATAAAAAGATTAATAGTCTGCTGTGGGTAGAGGATGAGAAGAGTACGGACTAGGAGCAGAGAGAGTATTAGGGGAATAGCTAGGCAGCAGGGCAATGGAAGAGAAAATAGGAAAGAGAATGTACTGAGCTGAAACTAGCACAAGTGGGGAAAAGAGTAAGGGCTCTCTAGGCCCGGTTAGACTGCCCCCTAGTGGGCAGAAGTAGTATTACAAGAGGTGACTAAGAGAAGGAATATAGCAAGTAGGGAAAAGATAAGGTAAACGGCGGGGGAAAACTATTAGGTAATACTGGTCCGGGAGAGGAGTCTGGCTACTGGCGTTCCTGACTCAGTGGCTAAAATAAGTTTACAGAGTTTAAAAGACAAAACACAGAGTTGCTTTCAACATGGGGCAAAGATAAAACGTACTTTGTCAATTACTGTTCAAACAGGAGATAGTACTGGGGCAGCAGGAAAAGATGATCCAATTTGGCAAGGCTTGAAGTAGATGAGGGGATCCTAAGTAGCCAGGCAGGCCCCTTATTGCAAGTTAGTGGATAGAAAGTTTGTCAATTACTGCTCAAACAGGAGAAAGTACTGGGGCAGCAGAAAAAGATGATCCAATTTGGCAAGGCTTGAAGTAGATGAGGGGATCCTTAGTAGCCAGGCAGGTCCTTTATTGCAGGGTAGTGGATAGAAAGAGTTATGAGAGTTATTCTGGGTTCGGGAGCATGCAGCAGCCTGGATAAAGAACAGGTAGTAAAAGAAAGTTTTCTTTGCCACTGCAGTCTTGCAGGGCATCCTAGCCAGCCCCCAGTCTTCCTGACTGCCTCCACCCAAATGTGATGACTGCAATAGAACATAGTACAGTTGTGTACCCTTACCATAAATGTAGATGTTTGAGTGCATTCACTGTTAGAGTTCTGGTTTCCCTCCCTCCATCCCACTTGCCTCTCTCTCTCTCTCTCCCCCTCCTTACAAAGAAATGTTGGCATTTACTTCTACTGGTGGTGTTCTTCCACCATAACTTAGCTCCCTATTGGGGGCTCCTGCCAGGGCAAGAAAAACTGATGTAATGGCATCGGCTGCCTGTTTTTATTTCACTGACGACCTGATGTCAGTCCTGGAGTGGCAGCAACTGGCACAGAAATACTAAGCCTCTGGTATTTGGGCCAACTGAGGGCTACCCCTGGCAGGATAACTCAAATGTGATGACTACAACAGTGAATACACTCGAACATATACATTTATGGTAAGTGTACACAACTGTACTTTATGGCTGATGTTTTTGTGTTTCACTGCTGCAGTCATCATATTTGGGTTATCCTGCCAGGGGTAGCCATAGTCAGTTGTTGTCACTCCAGGACTGATGTCAGGTCATCGGAGGTATAAAAACAGGCAGCCAACACCATTACACCAGTCTTTCTTGCCAAGGAGCCCAATGCAGAAGCAGTTCGCATGAGTGCCGGTCGGCTGCTACCTGAGTTTCATTTCCGAATTGAAGTTGAAGTCTTCTAAAGCTACGTACCCCATTGGGGATCCTTTTTTCTTGCTCTAACCAATGTCAGAAAAAGTTAACAACTGTCTCGCCTGTTGAAAGCAAACACCACACAGAGCCTTCCATTCTTACTGCGTCACCTGTTTAGACCCAGACCACAACGTCCCCCGCTGTTGTTTTTGTGCTTTGTTCAACACCAGAACTCTACATCATCAGCCCCTTATTGTAGCTAGATCTTTTCGTTCTTAGTCCTCAAATTCCAATATGGCTTCGGTAAGCCTTCCGACTACCGATCTTCTGAAAAAAGTAAGGATAAAGACAGAGACAGACCGCACAGGTCCAAAACTGCCGCCAACGCTTCCGTTAAGCTAGTCCGCAGTTCTCCAGTCCACTGTGAGGCACTTTTGCAGCTCTTGATGCTCGCTTCTGTGGTTTTGCAGGCCACTACCAAGACCCTTTTGGAGTCCAGTATGCCGTGAGACTCTTCTTCAACTAAGGATCCTGCAGATGTCTCTACCTTGGATGGGTCCAGAGCCGCTGAACAGGCACCAGCTTCTGAGGAAGTACTTCGCACTAGCAATGCTCGACACAGACCAACGACTTCTTTCGCATCTTCAGTTCTTTCGAAAACTACCGAGTTTTTAAGGCCCAAGGTACAAATCACACACAAAAAACTGACGACCCAAGCTCAGTCACCTGCTTCCTTGGCTTAGTCTCAAATGCTTAAAATGGTGGAAGACCTTATAATGCTTAGTAGGGGAGGCCAGGCTACCCCTTCCAAACGAAAAGGAGAATTGTCTCCAGTAGTTTTATCTGAACAGGAGTCCAATGACTCTGATGCATCTGAATACGAAGATATGCAACCTCTCTCTGTTTATGGAGATTCTGATGCAGAGGAATCCATCCCTTCAGCCTCTCCAACCGTGGACTTTTCCTTTGGGGAAATCCTACATACTTTATGGGAGCATTTCCAATGGGAACATCAGGACTATCCTCAGTCTAAAAAGAGACTCAGGGAATTCCTAGATCTACCACAGCACAGAGCTCTGGCCATTCCTTCTGTCCTGGATGTTGTGGATGATGTTTTTATGGAATCCAGGCTGACTCGTGACACCCTCCCTCCTGCTCCCAGGAAACCTGACAGGTATTATAGAGTTCCTGACTCTCACAAATTTCTTTTTAAAAATCCTTCCGCTGACCCCAAGGTCATCTCTCAAGGACCTAAAGGAATCAAAGCAACTTCAGCTAAGAATCCCACCTTCTCGGACAGGGATTCCTGAGCATTAGATAGATGGGGTAAAAAAGTATACACCTCTGGTACTTTTGCTATTAGAGCAGTAAATTGTCAGTTACATATGCTGAAAATCCAACAGCATACCATGGAACTCCTCAAACAAAAAATATCTTCTTTTTGCAGCTTGTGCAGAAAATAGAGAGTTACAAGAGTTAATGCATTCTGCAAGGCAAGTAACTAAGCACGCCTTACAATGTGGTTTTGATGCCCTGGAAACATCTTGCAGGGCAGCAGTCACTGGTTCTGTTCTTAGAAGGCATGCTTGGCTTAAGGAACAGACCTTGCTAGACCTTGTCAAATCAAAATTATTGGATGCACCCTTGAACAAGGACAACTTATTTTGCACCAAGGCAGAAGAGGTCTTAAAAAAGATGGAAGAAAAAGCTAAATATATGCAGACAGTTAAAGACTTCTTACAGGTACAGCCACTGAGGTTCAGTAGGCATTGCCCCTCTAAGCACTAGTCCTTTCCTGCCCCCTCCAGGCCAGCTGGGCCCAGACCCAGGGGAAGCAGACCCACCCGACAACAACCCCAGGGAATGCAGAGTTCTAAGCAATGGAGTTCCTCCTCTGCAAAAACAGGGAGTGCAAGGCCACCCCTCATGGTAAGACCTCACAATGACTTTACACTACCACCCCCTCCCTCTGGCAACCTGCTCGTGCTCCTAGGAGGAAAACTCTCCTTCCACACACACACAACTGGGCCACCATTACCAACGACCGCTAGGTCCTCAAAATAGTGTCCCAGGGATACAAATTTTATTTCCACACTCTGCCAACCCCTAAAGGGTTCCCAGATCTTCCTCCAAACCAGTGGGCAGAGGTCAAAAAGCAAGTTCTTTCCCTGCTCTCTATGAGGGCAATAGAGCATGTTCCTGCAGAACAGATAGGCCAAGGTTTCTATTCCAGACTCTTCCTGGTACCCAGAAAAGAGGGCACATGGCACCCCATCCTTGACCTATCCATTCTAAACACCTTTCTGGTGATACCAAAATTCAAACTGCTCATCCTCCAGCAGCTTCTTCCCATGCTTTCCGGGGATGCTTGGTGAGGCACCCTAGACCTAAGGGAGTCCTACCTACACATCCCAATCAGGGAATCATGCAGGAAATACCTGTGTGTCAGGGCAGGACCTATGCACTTTCAGTTCTCTGTGCTTCCCTTTGGTTTATCTACTGCTCCCAGAGTTTTCACAAAATGTCTGGCTCCTAACATTGCTTTTTGCAGACAAAGAAATATTCAAATTTGCCCCTACTTAGATCACTGCCTGATTCAGGCAGACAGGAAAAGCTGCTACAGCACCTGACCTTTGTAAAGGACCTACTGACCTCCCTGTGGTATACTATCAATGAAAATAAATCAAAACTAATCCCCACACAAAAAAATTGTATTCCTGGGAGCAAGCCTGGACACAGCATCCCAGATGGCATTCCTTACTCCAGAAAAACAAGCCTACCTGAGAGACTACTTCTCTCAACTAGCCACCAGAACCCAGTTAACCGCAAGAAAAATCCTGCAAGCTCTAGGGTTCATGGCCTCTTGTATTCTACTCATTCCATATGCCAGACTACATATGAGAAAACTACAATGGTACCTAAAAAAAGTCTTTGGTGTCAGCACTCTCAAGACCTGGAAACTCTTATACCAATGATACCTTGTCTAAAGAAAGATTTTCTTTGGTGGGCAGCAGTATGCAACCACAACAAGGGACTTCCTTTCTCACAACCCCATGCCACTCAGGCCCTCACCACAGATGCATCAGACTATGCCTTGGGTGCTCACCTGGATGGCAGGTGCATTCAGGGCCAATGGAGCCCAAATCAAATACATCTGCACATCATCCAAAAAGAGATGTTAGCTGTTCTGCACATCCTGACAACTTTCAGAGCTCTACTCTACCCGGGGCCTCTACTGATCAAAACAGACAACACCACTGTGATGTGGTATATCAACAAGCGGGGAGGGATTCACTCTTATCATCTCTGCAGGCTCGCCATGACCACTTGGCACACGGCCTCAGCCATGCAACTACACCTGCCAGCACAATTCCTACCAGGCTCTTTAATCTCTCTGGCAGACAACTTGAGCAGAAACCTGCTAGACCCACATGAGTGGCAGCTAGACCACAGAATGTTCACCCTTGTAACCCAAAAATGGCGCACCCCGAAGGTCAACCTCTTTGCCTCCCACTCCAATCATTAGTTCAGCAAATTCTGCACCAGGGAACCTCACAAAAAAGCCTGGAAAGTAGATGCTCTATCCTTCCAGTGGGTACACTTCTCAATCTATGCATTTCTCCCTCTACCACTTATTTCAAGGGTACTGCTCAAAATAAGGGAGGAAAAACCAAAGGCAATCCTGATTGCCCCAGACTGGCCATGCCAGAGCTGGTACCCACTGCTGCGCAGCCTATCACCCCTGCCACCATGGCACCTACCTCAGGTCCCAACACTCCTGACCCAGAGGAATGGAGAATTCATGCATTCCCATTTGCAGTCCCTCAACCTGGCAGCCTGGCTTATTCACTGACCCATCCTCAAGCCACCAGCCTAAGCAAGCAAGTTCTAGATGTTATACGTGAGGCCAGATGCTCCAGCACTAGAAAATACTATGCTGACAAGTGGAAAAGGTTTTGCATCCGGATCCAGGCTAAGCGATCCAGAATGGCACAGCACTTCCTATCTCTCATCCTGGATTACCTGGCAGACCTACTATACAGGGGTCTATCCTTCTCTTCTATTAAAATGTATGTCTCAGCCATTTCTGCTCATTTCAGCACAGAGCCTCCTCTCTTCTCACGCCCTCTCATCAAACAGTTCCTAAGAGGGGATAAGAACTTAAGGCCACCCAGCAGAGTGCCTACCCCCAGCATGGGACCTTAACTTTGTGCTGGAAAAGCTCACTCTGCCCCCCTTTGAACCTGCAGCTTCAGCAGAGTTAAACTTTCTCTCTTGGAAGACAGCCTTGCTTCTGGCCATTAGTTGAGCTAGAAGAGTATCAGAGCTACAAGCACCTAAGGCTGTAGAGCCATTCATAATTTTCCATGCTGACAGGGTCTCCCTCAGGACTAACCCAACCTTCATGCCTAAAGTGGTGCCTAGTGTGGCTCTCAACCAATCCATTTATTTGCCCACCTTTTTTTTTTCCTAACCCACAAAACAAGGTAGAAAGGATTCTGCACACTCTGGATGTGCACAGACAGCTCAGATTCTACCTGGACAGGACTAAATCTTTCAGAAAAACTGATCAAGTTCCAGTCAGCTTCACTGCAGGAGCAGAGGGCAAGGTCATATCCAAACAATGTCCAAATGGATAGCACACTGCATCCTTTCCTGCTACAAATGGCACGGGAAACCACCCCCAAAGGGGGTCAGGAAACACTCCACCAGAGCAACCTCCACCTCTGCAGCTTTTCTCAGAGGGGTCCCCACCAGAGACATCTTGGAGGCTGCAACATGGACATCTGTTAATACCTTCACCAAGCATTACCATCTGCCTATCTTCTTCAAATCCAGGGCAGGCTTTGCCACCACAGTCTTGCAGGGCATCCTAGCCAGCCCCCAATCTTCCTGACTGCCTCCACCCTTTTCTTCAGCTTTGGGAATCAACCAAATGTGATGACTGCAACAGTTAAATATGAAAAACATAGTGCAGTTGTGTACACTTACCATAAATGCAGATGTTAGTGTATTCACTGTTGCAGTCCGGGTTTCCCTCATTCCATCCCCCTTGTGTCTCTCCCTCTCTATCCTTACAAGGAAATTTTGGAATTTACTTTCTACTGTTGGTGTTCTTCCACCATAACTTAGCTCCTATTAGGGGCTCCTGACAGTTAGGGCAAGAAAAACTGATGTAATGGTGTTGGTTGCCTGTTTTTATACCTCTGACCACCTGACATCAGTCCTGAAACAACAGCAACCGATGCAGAAATACTAAGCCTCTGGTTGGGCCGACTGAGGGCTACCCCTGGCAGGATAACCCTAATGTGATGACTGCAACAGTGAATACACTCGAACATCTACATTTATGGTAAGTGTACACAACTGACTTTCAGCAGGTAGACAGTTATTTTATCAGGTCCCTTAGCTGTATTTTTTCTTTTTATTTGAAAGCACTTTTAATAAATGTTTTTTGTGATAAAGGTTTTAGATCATTATATATAAGTGAGTTTGGTATGGATGTCTCTGGGATGAAGAAGATAACACTAAGTTTGTTTGGCAGGATATCTGTAATAGCCACTACATTAGAGTAGGTAGAACCATTTTGGATGAGTTCAGAGCAATGCTGCATGTTATTTCAAAGTTCCTCAAAAGGTAGAGGAGGAGTTGTAATTATCTCTAGCTTACAATGTTATCCTACGTTCACGGAGTGCTTTAGTGTTCCTGGAGGAGTTTTTCAGTACCTTGGATAATCTTTTGATATTAACTTTGATTTGTGGCTCTTTAGTTTTGCTGTATATTCTAGTGCATCATTTGTCTTATTATTATATTGTTTATTTATGCATGTGAACCAACAGGGTAGTTTGCACTCTTTTTTTCCCTTTTTGATGGTAGGAATTGACAGGTTTATATAGTTTTCTAGGTGATCATAAAATTTACTTGCATAACTATTAGCCATGTCTACATTTTGAGGACTACAGTTATATTTTAACTTTAAGGGTTCATTACAGAATTGTAAGAACCTATTATATTTGAAGTCTTTGAATACTGTGATATTTGCATCAGCTGATTTAGGGATTTTAAAAAAAGAAGGTTACCAATTTGTGGTCAGACTTAAATATACC